>NW_022884406.1:0-112971 GCF_011952205.1 Bombus bifarius
ACGTTATATAGTATTACATTATATTGTATTACGTTATAACGAATGATGTTATATTATATTACGTTATATAGTATTACGTTAGATTGTATTACGTTATATAGTATTACGTTCTAATGTATTACGTTATATAGTATTACGTTAGATTGTATTACGTTATAACGTTTAATGTTATATTATGTTACTCTATATACTATTACGTTATATGGTATAACGTTATATGACATTACGTTAGATTGTATTACGTTATATAGTATTACGTTATAATGATTTACGTTAAATGGTATTACGTTATAACGTTTAATGTTATATTATATTACTCTATATACTATTACGTTATATGGTATAACGTTATATGACATTACGTTAGATTGTATTACGTTATGTAGTAATACATTATAATGTATTACGTTATATAGTATTACGTCCTAATGTATTACGTTATATAGCATTACGTTAGATTGTTTACGGTATATAGTATTACGTTATATCGTATAGCGTTATAAAATATTACGTTATAATGTATTACGTTATATAGTATTACGTTATATTGTATTACGTTATATCGTACAACGTTATAACGTCTAATGTTATATTAGATTACGTTATATAGTATTACGCTATATCGTATAACGTTATAAAATATTACGTTATAATGTATTACTTTATATAGTATTACGTTATAATGTATTAAGTTATATAGTATTACGTTATATCGTATTACGTTATATCGTATTACGTTATATAGTATTACGTTAGATTGTATTACATTATAACGTTTAATGTTATATTATATAACGTTATATAGCATTAGGTTATATTGTATTACGGTATATAGTATTACGTTATAATGTATTACGTTAAATAGTATTACGTTATATTGTATTACGTTATATAGCATTACGTTAGATATTATTACGGTATATAGTATTACGATATATCGTATTACGTAATATCGTATAACGTTATATTATATTACGCTATATAGTATTATGTTACAATGTATTACGTTATGTAGTATTACGTTATAATGTATTACGTTATATAGTATTACGTTAGATTGTACTACGTTATAACGTTTAATGTTATATTATATAACGTTATATAGTATTACGTTATAGCGAATAACGTTATAAAATACTGCGTCAAAATTTATTACGTTATATAATATTACGTTATATCGTACAACGTTATAATATATTACATTATAATGTGTTATGTTATATAGCATTACGTTACATTGTAATACCGTATATAGTATTACGTTATATCGTATAACGTTATATGACATTACGTTAGATTGTATTACGTTATGTAGTATTACATTATAATGTATTACGTTATATAGTATTACGTCCTAATGTATTACGTTATATAGCATTACGTTAGATTGTTTACGGTATATAGTATTACGTTATATCGTATTATGTTATAAGATATTACGTTATAATGTATTACGTTATATAGTATTACGTTAGAATGTATTACGTTATATTGTATTACGTTATAACGTTTAATGTTATATTATATCACGTTATATAGTATTACGTTATATGGTATAGCGTTATAAAATATTACGTTATAATGTATTACGCTATATAGTATTACGTTATATTGTATTATGTTATATCGTACAACGTTATAACGTCTAATTTTATATTAGATTACGTTATATAGTATTACGCTATATCGTATAACGTTATAAAATATTACGTTATAATGTATTACTTTATATAGTATTACGTTATATAGTATTACGTTATATAGTATTACGTTATATCGTATTACGTTATATAGTATTACGTTAGATTGTATTACATTATAACGTTTAATGTTATATAATATAACGTTATATAGCATTAGGTTATATTGTATTACGGTATATAGTATTACGTTATAATGTATTACGTTAAATAGTATTACGTTATATTGTATTACGTTATATAGCATTACGTTAGATATTATTACGGTATATAGTATTACGATATATCGTATTACGTAATATCGTATAACGTTATATTATATTACGCTATATAGTATTATGTTACAATGTATTACGTTATGTAGTATTACGTTATAATGTATTACGTTATATAGTATTACGTAAGATTGTACTACGTTATAACGTTTAATGTTACATTATATAACGTTATATAGTATTACGCTATAGCGATTAACGTTATAAAATATTGCGTCAAAATGTATTACGTTATATAGTATTACGTTATATCGTACAACGTTATAATATATTACATTATAATGTGTTATGTTATATAGCATTACGTTACATTGTAATACGGTATATAGTATTACGTTATATCGTATTACGTTATATCGTATAACGTTACATGACATTACGTTAGATTGTATTACGTTATGTAGTATTACGTGGTGTTGCATTACGTTATATAGTATTACATTATATTGTATTACGTTATAACGAATGATGTTATATTATATTACGTTATATAGTATTACGTTAGATTGTATTACGTTATATAGTATTACGTTCTAATGTATTACGTTATATAGTATTACGTTATATTGTATTACGTTATATAGCATTACGTTAGATATTATTACGGTATATAGTATTACGATATATCGTATTACGTAATATCGTATAACGTTATATTATATTACACTATATAGTATTATGTTACAATGTATTACGTTATGTAGTATTACGTTATAATGTATTACGTTATATAGTATTACGTTAGATTGTACTACGTTATAACGTTTAATGTTATATTATATTACTCTATATACTATTACGTTATATGGTATAACGTTATATGACATTACCTTATTTTGTACGTTATGTAGTATTACGTTATAATGTATTACGTTATATAGTATTACGTTAGATTGTACTACGTTATAACGTTTCATGTTATATTATAGCGAATAACGTTATAAAATATTGCGTCAAAATGTATTACGTTATATAGTATTACGTTATATCGTACAACGTTATAATATATTACATTATAATGTGTTATGCTATATAGCATTACGTTACATCGTAATACGCTATATAGTATTACGTTATATCGTATTACGTTATATCGTATAACGTTATATGACATTACGTTAGATTGTATTACGTTATGTAGTATTACATTATAATGTATTACGTTATATAGTATTACGTCCTAATGTATTACGTTATATAGCATTACGTTAGATTGTTTACGGTATATAGTATTACGTTATATCGTATTATGTTATAAGATATTACGTTATAATGTATTACGTTATATAGTATTACGTTAGAATGTATTACGTTATATTGTATTACGTTATAACGTTTAATGTTATATTATATTACGTTATATAGTATTACGTTATATCGTATAGCGTTATAAAATATTACGTTATAATGTATTACGCTATATAGTATTACGTTATATTGTATTATGTTATATAGCATTACGTTAGATATTATTACGGTATATAGTATTACGTTATATCGTATTACGTAATATCGTATAACGTTATATTATATTACGCTATATAGTATTATGTTATAATGTATTACCTTATGTAGTATTACGTTATAATGTATTACGTTATATAGTATTACGTTAGATTGTACTACGTTATAACGTTTAATGTTATATTATATAACGTTATATAGTATTACGTTATGGCGAATAACGTTATAAAATATTGCGTCAAAATGTATTACGTTATATAGTATTACGTTATATCGTACAACGTTATAATATATTACATTATAATGTGTTATGTTATATAGCATTAAGTTACATTGTAATACGGTATATAGTATTACGTTATATCGTATTACGTTATATCGTATAACGTTACATGACATTACGTTAGATTGTATTACGTTATGTAGTATTACGTGGTGTTGCATTACGTTATATAGTATTACATTATATTGTATTACGTTATAACGAATGATGTTATACTATATTACGTTATATAGTATTACGTTAGATTGTATTACGTTATATAGTATTACGTTCTAATGTATTACGTTATATAGTATGACGTTAGATTGTATTACGTTATAACGTTTAATGTTATATTATGTTACTCTATATACTATTACCTTATATGGTATAACGTTTCATGACATTACGTTAGATTGTATTACGTTATATAGTATTACGTTATAATGATTTACGTTAAATGGTATTACGTTATAACGTTTAATGTTATATTATATTACTCTATATACTATTACGTTATATGGTATAACGTTATATGACATTACGTTAGATTGTATTACGTTATGTAGTATTACATTATAATGTATTACGTTATATAGTATTACGTCCTAATGTATTACGTTATATAGCATTACGTTAGATTGTTTACGGTATATAGTATTACGTTATATCGTATAGCGTTATAAAATATTACGTTATAATGTATTACGTTATATAGTATTACGTTATATTGTATTACGTTATATCGTACAACGTTATAACGTCTAATGTTATATTAGATTACGTTATATAGTATTACGCTATATCGTATAACGTTATAAAATATTACGTTATAATGTATTACTTTATATAGTATTACGTTATAATGTATTACGTTATAATGTATTACGTTATATAGTATTACGTTATATCGTATTACGTTATATCGTATTACGTTATATAGTATTACGTTAGATTGTACTACGTTATAACGTTTAATGTTATATTATATAACGTTATATAGTATTACGTTATAGCGAATAACGTTATAAAATATTGCGTCAAAATTTATTACGTTATATAATATTACGTTATATCGTACAACGTTATAATATATTACATTATAATGTGTTATGTTATATAGCATTACGTTACATTGTAATACCGTATATAGTATTACGTTATATCGTATAACGTTATATGACATTACGTTAGATTGTATTACGTTATGTAGTATTACATTATAATGTATTACGTTATATAGTATTACGTCCTAATGTATTACGTTATATAGCATTACGTTAGATTGTTTACGGTATATAGTATTACGTTATATCGTATTATGTTATAAGATATTACGTTATAATGTATTACGTTATATAGTATTACGTTAGAATGTATTACGTTATATTGTATTACGTTATAACGTTTAATGTTATATTATATTACGTTATATAGTATTACGTTATATCGTATAGCGTTATAAAATATTACGTTATAATGTATTACGCTATATAGTATTACGTTATATTGTATTATGTTATATCGTACAACGTTATAACGTCTAATGTTATATTAGATTACGTTATATAGTATTACGCTATATCGTATAACGTTATAAAATATTACGTTATAATGTATTACTTTATATAGTATTACGTTATATAGTATTACGTTATATAGTATTACGTTATATCCTATTACGTTATATAGTATTACGTTAGATTGTATTACATTATAACGTTTAATGTTATATAATATAACGTTATATAGCATTAGGTTATATTGTATTACGGTATATAGTATTACGTTATAATGTATTACGTTAAAAAGTATTACGTTATAACGTATGACGTTATATAGTATTACGTCCTAATGTATTACGTTATATAGCATTACGTTAGATTGTATTACGGTATATAGTATTACGTTATAATATATTACGTTTAATAGTATTACGTTATATTGTATTACGTTATATAGCATTACGTTAGATATTATTACGGTATATAGTATTACGTTATATCGTATTACGTAATATCGTATAACGTTATATAATATTACGCTATATAGTATTATGTTATAATGTATTACCTTATGTAGTATTACGTTATAATGTATTACGTTATATAGTATTACGTTAGATTGTACTACGTTATAACGTTTAATGTTATATTATATAACGTTATATAGTATTACGTTATGGCGAATAACGTTATAAAATATTGCGTCAAAATGTATTACGTTATATAGTATTACGTTATATCGTACAACGTTATAATATATTACATTATAATGTGTTATGCTATATAGCATTACGTTACATCGTAATACGCTATATAGTATTACGTTATATCGTATTACGTTATATCGTATAACGTTATATGACATTACGTTAGATTGTATTACGTTATGTAGTATTACATTATAATGTATTACGTTATATAGTATTACGTCCTAATGTATTACGTTATATAGCATTACGTTAGATTGTTTACGGTATATAGTATTACGTTATATCGTATTATGTTATAAGATATTACGTTATAATGTATTACGTTATATAGTATTACGTTAGAATGTATTACGTTATATTGTATTACGTTATAACGTTTAATGTTATATTATATTACGTTATATAGTATTACGTTATATCGTATAGCGTTATAAAATATTACGTTATAATGTATTACGCTATATAGTATTACGTTATATTGTATTATGTTATATAGCATTACGTTAGATATTATTACGGTATATAGTATTACGTTATATCGTATTACGTAATATCGTATAACGTTATATTATATTACGCTATATAGTATTATGTTATAATGTATTACCTTATGTAGTATTACGTTATAATGTATTACGTTATATAGTATTACGTTAGATTGTACTACGTTATAACGTTTAATGTTATATTATATAACGTTATATAGTATTACGTTATGGCGAATAACGTTATAAAATATTGCGTCAAAATGTATTACGTTATATAGTATTACGTTATATCGTACAACGTTATAATATATTACATTATAATGTGTTATGTTATATAGCATTAAGTTACATTGTAATACGGTATATAGTATTACGTTATATCGTATTACGTTATATCGTATAACGTTACATGACATTACGTTAGATTGTATTACGTTATGTAGTATTACGTGGTGTTGCATTACGTTATATAGTATTACATTATATTGTATTACGTTATAACGAATGATGTTATATTATATTACGTTATATAGTATTACGTTAGATTGTATTACGTTATATAGTATTACGTTCTAATGTATTACGTTATATAGTATGACGTTAGATTGTATTACGTTATAACGTTTAATGTTATATTATGTTACTCTATATACTATTACGTTATATGGTATAACGTTATATGACATTACGTTAGATTGTATTACGTTATATAGTATTACGTTATAATGATTTACGTTAAATGGTATTACGTTATAACGTTTAATGTTATATTATATTACTCTATATACTATTACGTTATATGGTATAACGTTATATGACATTACGTTAGATTGTATTACGTTATGTAGTATTACATTATAATGTATTACGTTATATAGTATTACGTCCTAATGTATTACGTTATATAGCATTACGTTAGATTGTTTACGGTATATAGTATTACGTTATATCGTATAGCGTTATAAAATATTACGTTATAATGTATTACGTTATATAGTATTACGTTATATTGTATTACGTTATATCGTACAACGTTATAACGTCTAATGTTATATTAGATTACGTTATATAGTATTACGCTATATCGTATAACGTTATAAAATATTACGTTATAATGTATTACTTTATATAGTATTACGTTATAATGTATTACGTTATAATGTATTACGTTATATAGTATTACGTTATATCGTATTACGTTATATCGTATTACGTTATATAGTATTACGTTAGATTGTACTACGTTATAACGTTTAATGTTATATTATATAACGTTATATAGTATTACGTTATAGCGAATAACGTTATAAAATATTGCGTCAAAATTTATTACGTTATATAATATTACGTTATATCGTACAACGTTATAATATATTACATTATAATGTGTTATGTTATATAGCATTACGTTACATTGTAATACCGTATATAGTATTACGTTATATCGTATAACGTTATATGACATTACCTTATTTTGTATTACGTTATGTAGTATTACGTGGTGTTGCATTACGTTATATAGTATTACATTATATTGTATTACGTTATAACGAATGATGTTATATTATATTACGTTATATAGTATTACGTTAGATTGTATTACGTTATATAGTATTACGTTCTAATGTATTACGTTATATAGTATTACGTTAGATTGTATTACGTTATAACGTTTAATGTTATATTATGTTACTCTATATACTATTACGTTATATGGTATAACGTTATATGACATTACGTTAGATTGTATTACGTTATGTAGTATTACGTGTATTGCATTACGTTATATAGTATTACATTATATTGTATTACGTTATAACGAATGATGTTATATTATATTACGTTATATAGTATTACGTTAGATTGTATTACGTTATATAGTATTACGTTAGATTGTATTACGTTATATAGTATTACGTTCTAATGTATTACGTTATATAGTATTACGTTAGATTGTATTACGTTATAACGTTTAATGTTATATTATGTTACTCTATATACTATTACGTTATATGGTATAACGTTATATGACATTACGTTAGATTGTATTACGTTATATAGTATTACGTTATAATGATTTACGTTAAATGGTATTACGTTATAACGTTTAATGTTATATTATATTACTCTATATACTATTACGTTATATGGTATAACGTTATATGACATTACGTTAGATTGTATTACGTTATGTAGGATTACATTATAATGTATTACGTTATATAGTATTACGTCCTAATGTATTACGTTATATAGCATTACGTTAGATTGTTTACGGTATATAGTATTACGTTATATCGTATTATGTTATAAAATATTACGTTATAATGTATTACGTTATATAGTATTACGTTAGAATGTATTACGTTATATTGTATTACGTTATAACGTTTAATGTTATATTATATTACGTTATATAGTATTACGTTATATCGTATAGCGTTATAAAATATTACGTTATAATGTATTACGCTATATAGTATTACGTTATATTGTATTATGTTATATCGTACAACGTTATAACGTCTAATGTTATATTAGATTACGTTATATAGTATTACGCTATATCGTATAACATTATAAAATATTACGTTATAATGTATTACTTTATATAGCATTACGTTATATAGTATTACGTTATATAGTATTACGTCATATCGTATTACGTTATATAGTATTACGTTAGATTGTATTACATTATAACGTTTAATGTTATATAATATAACGTTATATAGCATTAGGTTATATTGTATTACGGTATATAGTATTACGTTATAATGTATTACGTTAAATAGTATTACGTTATATTGTATTACGTTATATAGCATTACGTTAGATATTATTACGGTATATAGTATTACGTTATATCGTATTACATAATATCGTATAACGTTATATTATATTACGCTATATAGTATTATGTTATAATGTATTACGTTATGTAGTATTACGTTATAATGTATTACGTTATATAGTATTACGTTAGATTGTACTACGTTATAACGTTTAATGTTACATTATATAACGTTACATAGTATTACGTTATAGCGATTAACGTTATAAAATATTGCGTCAAAATGTATTACGTTATATAGTATTACGTTATATCGTACAACGTTATAATATATTACATTATAATGTGTTATGTTATATAGCATTACGTTACATTGTAATGCGGTATATAGTATTACGTTATATCGTATTACGTTATATCGTATAACGTTACATGACATTACGTTAGATTGTATTACGTTATGTAGTATTACGTGGTGTTGCATTACGTTATATAGTATTACATTATATTGCATTACGTTATAACGAATGATGTTATATTATATTACGGTATATAGCATTACGTTATATCGTATTAAGTTATAAGATATTACGTTATAATGTATTACGTTAGAATGTATTACGTTATATTGTATTACGTTATAACGTTAAATGTTATGTTATGTTACTCTATATACTATTACGTTATATGGTATAACGTTATATGACATTACGTTAGATTGTATTACGTTATATAGTATTACATTATAATGATTTACGTTAAATGGTATTACGTTATAACGTTTAATGTTATATTATATTACTCTATATACTATTACGTTATATGGTATAACGTTATATGACATTACGTTAGATTGTATTACGTTATGTAGTATTACATTATAATGTATTACGTTATATAGTATTACGTCCTGATGTATTACGTTATATAGCATTACGTTAGATTGTTTACGGTATATAGTATTACGTTATATCGTATAGCGTTATAAAATATTACGTTATAATGTATTACGTTATATAGTATTACATTATATTGTATTACGTTATATCGTACAACGTTATAACGTCTAATGTTATATTAGATTACGTTATATAGTATTACGCTATATCGTATAACGTTATAAAATATTACGTTATAATGTATTACTTTATATAGTATTACGTTATAATGTATTACGTTATATAGTATTACGTTATATCGTATTACGTTATATCGTATTACGTTATATAGTATTACGTTAGATTGTATTACATTATAACGTTTAATGTTATATTATATAACGTTATATAGCATTAGGTTATATTGTATTACGGTATATAGTATTACGTTATAATGTATTACGTTAAATAGAATTACGTTATATTGTGTTACGTTATATAGCATTACGTTAGATATTATTACGGTATATAGTATTACGTTATATCGTATTACGTAATATCGTATAACGTTATATTATATTACGCTATATAGTATTATGTTATAATGTATTACGTTATGTAGTATTACGTTATAATGTATTGCGTTATATAGTATTACGTTAGATTGTACTACGTTATAACGTTTAATGTTACATTATATAACGTTATATAGTATTACGTTATAGCGATTAACGTTATAAAATATTGCGTCAAAATGTATTACGTTATATAGTATTACGTTATATCGTACAACGTTATAATATATTACATTATAATGTGTTATGTTATATAGCATTACGTTACATTGTAATACGGTATATAGTATTACGTTATATCGTATTACGTTATATCGTATAACGTTACATGACATTACGTTAGATTGTATTACGTTATGTAGTATTACGTGGTGTTGCATTACGTTATATAGTATTACATTATATTGTATTACGTTATAACGAATGATGTTATATTATATTACGTTATATAGTATTACGTTAGATTGTATTACGTTATATAGTATTACGTTCTAATGTATTACGTTATATAGTATTACGTTATATTGTATTACGTTATATAGCATTACGTTAGATTGTACTACGTTATAACGTTTAATGTTATATTATATTACTCTATATACTATTACGTTATATGGTATAACGTTATATGACATTACGTTAGATTGTATTACGTTATATAGTATTACGTTATAATGATTTACGTTAAATGGTATTACGTTATAACGTTTAATGTTATATTATATTACTCTATATACTATTACGTTATATGGTATAACGTTATATGACATTACGTTAGATTGTATTACGTTATGTAGTATTACGTTATAATGTATTACGTTATATAGTATTACGTTAGATTGTACTACGTTATAACGTTTCATGTTATATTATATAACGTTATATAGTATTACGTTATGGCGAATAACGTTATAAAATATTGCGTCAAAATGTATTACGTTATATAGTATTACGTTATATCGTACAACGTTATAATATATTACATTATAATGTGTTATGTTATATAGCATTACGTTACATTGTAATACGGTATATAGTATTACGTTATATCGTATTACGTTATATCGTATAACGTTATATGACATTACCTTATTTTGTATTACGTTATGTAGTATTACGTGGTGTTGCATTACGTTATATAGTATTATATAATATTGTATTACGTTATAACGAATGATGTTATATTATATTACGTTATATAGTATTACGTTAGATTGTATTACGTTATATAGTATTACGTTATAATGTTTTACGTTAAATGGTATTACGTTATAACGTTTAATGTTATATTATATTACTCTATATACTATTACGTTATATGGTATAACGTTATATGACATTACCTTATTTTGTATTACGTTATGTAGTATTACGTGGTGTTGCATTACGTTATATAGTATTACATTATATTGTATTACGTTATAACGAATGATGTTATATTATATTACGTTATATAGTATTACGTTAGATTGTATTACGTTATATAGTATTACGTTCTAATGTATTACGTTATATAGTATTACGTTAGATTGTATTACGTTATAACGTTTAATGTTATATTATGTTACTCTATATACTATTACGTTATATGGTATAACGTTATATGACATTACGTTAGATTGTATTACGTTATATAGTATTACGTTATAATGATTTACGTTAAATGGTATTACGTTATAACGTTTAATGTTATATTATATTACTCTATATACTATTACGTTATATGGTATAACGTTATATGACATTACGTTAGATTGTATTACGTTATGTAGTATTACATTATAATGTATTACGTTATATAGTATTACGTCCTAATGTATTACGTTATATAGCATTACGTTAGATTGTTTACGGTATATAGTATTACGTTATATCGTATAGCGTTATAAAATATTACGTTATAATGTATTACGTTATATAGTATTACGTTATATTGTATTACGTTATATCGTACAACGTTATAACGTCTAATGTTATATTAGATTACGTTATATAGTATTACGCTATATCGTATAACGTTATAAAATATTACGTTATAATGTATTACTTTATATAGTATTACGTTATAATGTATTAAGTTATATAGTATTACGTTATATCGTATTACGTTATATCGTATTACGTTATATAGTATTACGTTAGATTGTATTACATTATAACGTTTAATGTTATATTATATAACGTTATATAGCATTAGGTTATATTGTATTACGGTATATAGTATTACGTTATAATGTATTACGTTAAATAGTATTACGTTATATTGTATTACGTTATATAGCATTACGTTAGATATTATTACGGTATATAGTATTACGATATATCGTATTACGTAATATCGTATAACGTTATATTATATTACGCTATATAGTATTATGTTACAATGTATTACGTTATGTAGTATTACGTTATAATGTATTACGTTATATAGTATTACGTTAGATTGTACTACGTTATAACGTTTAATGTTATATTATATAACGTTATATAGTATTACGTTATAGCGAATAACGTTATAAAATACTGCGTCAAAATTTATTACGTTATATAATATTACGTTATATCGTACAACGTTATAATATATTACATTATAATGTGTTATGTTATATAGCATTACGTTACATTGTAATACCGTATATAGTATTACGTTATATCGTATAACGTTATATGACATTACGTTAGATTGTATTACGTTATGTAGTATTACATTATAATGTATTACGTTATATAGTATTACGTCCTAATGTATTACGTTATATAGCATTACGTTAGATTGTTTACGGTATATAGTATTACGTTATATCGTATTATGTTATAAGATATTACGTTATAATGTATTACGTTATATAGTATTACGTTAGAATGTATTACGTTATATTGTATTACGTTATAACGTTTAATGTTATATTATATCACGTTATATAGTATTACGTTATATGGTATAGCGTTATAAAATATTACGTTATAATGTATTACGCTATATAGTATTACGTTATATTGTATTATGTTATATCGTACAACGTTATAACGTCTAATTTTATATTAGATTACGTTATATAGTATTACGCTATATCGTATAACGTTATAAAATATTACGTTATAATGTATTACTTTATATAGTATTACGTTATATAGTATTACGTTATATAGTATTACGTTATATCGTATTACGTTATATAGTATTACGTTAGATTGTATTACATTATAACGTTTAATGTTATATAATATAACGTTATATAGCATTAGGTTATATTGTATTACGGTATATAGTATTACGTTATAATGTATTACGTTAAATAGTATTACGTTATATTGTATTACGTTATATAGCATTACGTTAGATATTATTACGGTATATAGTATTACGATATATCGTATTACGTAATATCGTATAACGTTATATTATATTACGCTATATAGTATTATGTTACAATGTATTACGTTATGTAGTATTACGTTATAATGTATTACGTTATATAGTATTACGTAAGATTGTACTACGTTATAACGTTTAATGTTACATTATATAACGTTATATAGTATTACGCTATAGCGATTAACGTTATAAAATATTGCGTCAAAATGTATTACGTTATATAGTATTACGTTATATCGTACAACGTTATAATATATTACATTATAATGTGTTATGTTATATAGCATTACGTTACATTGTAATACGGTATATAGTATTACGTTATATCGTATTACGTTATATCGTATAACGTTACATGACATTACGTTAGATTGTATTACGTTATGTAGTATTACGTGGTGTTGCATTACGTTATATAGTATTACATTATATTGTATTACGTTATAACGAATGATGTTATATTATATTACGTTATATAGTATTACGTTAGATTGTATTACGTTATATAGTATTACGTTCTAATGTATTACGTTATATAGTATTACGTTATATTGTATTACGTTATATAGCATTACGTTAGATATTATTACGGTATATAGTATTACGATATATCGTATTACGTAATATCGTATAACGTTATATTATATTACACTATATAGTATTATGTTACAATGTATTACGTTATGTAGTATTACGTTATAATGTATTACGTTATATAGTATTACGTTAGATTGTACTACGTTATAACGTTTAATGTTATATTATATTACTCTATATACTATTACGTTATATGGTATAACGTTATATGACATTACCTTATTTTGTATTACGTTATGTAGTATTACGTGGTGTTGCAGTACGTTATATAGTATTACATTATATTGTATTACGTTATAACGTTTAATGTTATATTATGTTACTCTATATACTATTACGTTATATGGTATAACGTTATATGACATTACGTTAGATTGTATTACGTTATATAGTATTACGTTATAATGATTTACGTTAAATGGTATTACGTTATAACGTTTAATGTTATATTATATTACTCTATATACTATTACGTTATATGGTATAACGTTATATGACATTACGTTAGATTGTATTACGTTATGTAGTATTACGTTATAATGTATTACGTTATATAGTATTACGTTAGATTGTACTACGTTATAACGTTTCATGTTATATTATATAACGTTATATAGTATTACGTTATGGCGAATAACGTTATAAAATATTGCGTCAAAATGTATTACGTTATATAGTATTACGTTATATCGTACAACGTTATAATATATTACATTATAATGTGTTATGTTATATAGCATTACGTTACATTGTAATACGGTATATAGTATTACGTTATATCGTATTACGTTATATCGTATAACGTTATATGACATTACCTTATTTTGTATTACGTTATGTAGTATTACGTGGTGTTGCATTACGTTATATAGTATTATATAATATTGTATTACGTTATAACGAATGATGTTATATTATATTACGTTATATAGTATTACGTTAGATTGTATTACGTTATATAGTATTACGTTATAATGTTTTACGTTAAATGGTATTACGTTATAACGTTTAATGTTATATTATATTACTCTATATACTATTACGTTATATGGTATAACGTTATATGACATTACCTTATTTTGTATTACGTTATGTAGTATTACGTGGTGTTGCATTACGTTATATAGTATTACATTATATTGTATTACGTTATAACGAATGATGTTATATTATATTACGTTATATAGTATTACGTTAGATTGTATTACGTTATAACGTTTAATGTTATATTATGTTACTCTATATACTATTACGTTATATGGTATAACGTTATATGACATTACGTTAGATTGTATTACGTTATATAGTATTACGTTATAATGATTTACGTTAAATGGTATTACGTTATAACGTTTAATGTTATATTATATTACTCTATATACTATTACGTTATATGGTATAACGTTATATGACATTACGTTAGATTGTATTACGTTATGTAGTATTACATTATAATGTATTACGTTATATAGTATTACGTCCTAATGTATTACGTTATATAGCATTACGTTAGATTGTTTACGGTATATAGTATTACGTTATATCGTATAGCGTTATAAAATATTACGTTATAATGTATTACGTTATATAGTATTACGTTATATTGTATTACGTTATATCGTACAACGTTATAACGTCTAATGTTATATTAGATTACGTTATATAGTATTACGCTATATCGTATAACGTTATAAAATATTACGTTATAATGTATTACTTTATATAGTATTACGTTATAATGTATTACGTTATATAGTATTACGTTATATCGTATTACGTTATATCGTATTACGTTATATAGTATTACGTTAGATTGTATTACATTATAACGTTTAATGTTATATTATATAACGTTATATAGCATTAGGTTATATTGTATTACGGTATATAGTATTACGTTATAATGTATTACGTTAAATAGTATTACGTTATATTGTATTACGTTATATAGGATTACGTTAGATATTATTACGGTATATAGTATTACGTTATATCGTATTACGTAATATCGTATAATGTTATATTATATTACGCTATATAGTATTATGTTATAATGTATTACGTTATGTAGTATTACGTTATAATGTATTACGTTATATAGTATTACGTTAGATTGTACTACGTTATAACGTTTAATGTTACATTATATAACGTTATATAGTATTACGCTATAGCGATTAACGTTATAAAATATTGCGTCAAAATGTATTACGTTATATAGTATTACGTTATATCGTACAACGTTATAATATATTACATTATAATGTGTTATGTTATATAGCATTACGTTACATTGTAATACGGTATATAGTATTACGTTATATCGTATTACGTTATATCGTATAACGTTACATGACATTACGTTAGATTGTATTACGTTATGTAGTATTACGTGGTGTTGCATTACGTTATATAGTATTACATTATATTGTATTACGTTATAACGAATGATGTTATATTATATTACGTTATATAGTATTACGTTAGATTGTATTACGTTATATAGTATTACGTTCTAATGTATTACGTTATATAGTATTACGTTAGATTGTATTACGTTATAACGTTTAATGTTATATTATGTTACTCTATATACTATTACGTTATATGGTATAACGTTATATGACATTACGTTAGATTGTATTACGTTATATAGTATTACGTTATAATGATTTACGTTAAATGGTATTACGTTATAACGTTTAATGTTATATTATATTACTCTATATACTATTACGTTATATGGTATAACGTTATATGACATTACGTTAGATTGTATTACGTTATGTAGTATTACATTATAATGTATTACGTTATATAGTATTACGTCCTAATGTATTACGTTATATAGCATTACGTTAGATTGTTTACGGTATATAGTATTACGTTATATCGTATAGCGTTATAAAATATTACGTTATAATGTATTACGTTGTATAGTATTACGTTATATTGTATTACGTTATATCGTACAACGTTATAACGTCTAATGTTATATTAGATTACGTTATATAGTATTACGCTATATCGTATAACGTTATAAAATATTACGTTATAATGTATTACTTTATATAGTATTACGTTATAATGTATTACGTTATAATGTATTACGTTATATAGTATTACGTTATATCGTATTACGTTATATCGTATTACGTTATATAGTATTACGTTAGATTGTACTACGTTATAACGTTTAATGTTATATTATATAACGTTATATAGTATTACGTTATAGCGAATAACGTTATAAAATATTGCGTCAAAATTTATTACGTTATATAATATTACGTTATATCGTACAACGTTATAATATATTACATTATAATGTGTTATGTTATATAGCATTACGTTACATTGTAATACCGTATATAGTATTACGTTATATCGTATAACGTTATATGACATTACGTTAGATTGTATTACGTTATGTAGTATTACATTATAATGTATTACGTTATATAGTATTACGTCCTAATGTATTACGTTATATAGCATTACGTTAGATTGTTTACGGTATATAGTATTACGTTATATCGTATTATGTTATAAGATATTACGTTATAATGTATTACGTTATATAGTATTACGTTAGAATGTATTACGTTATATTGTATTACGTTATAACGTTTAATGTTATATTATATTACGTTATATAGTATTACGTTATATCGTATAGCGTTATAAAATATTACGTTATAATGTATTACGCTATATAGTATTACGTTATATTGTATTATGTTATATCGTACAACGTTATAACGTCTAATGTTATATTAGATTACGTTATATAGTATTACGCTATATCGTATAACGTTATAAAATATTACGTTATAATGTATTACTTTATATAGTATTACGTTATATAGTATTACGTTATATAGTATTACGTTATATCGTATTACGTTATATAGTATTACGTTAGATTGTATTACATTATAACGTTTAATGTTATATAATATAACGTTATATAGCATTAGGTTATATTGTATTACGGTATATAGTATTACGTTATAATGTATTACGTTAAATAGTATTACGTTATAACGTATGACGTTATATAGTATTACGTCCTAATGTATTACGTTATATAGCATTAAGTTAGATTGTATTACGGTATATAGTATTACGTTATAATATATTACGTTAAATAGTATTACGTTATATTGTATTACGTTATATAGCATTACGTTAGATATTATTACGGTATATAGTATTACGTTATATCGTATTACGTAATATCGTATAACGTTATATTATATTACGCTATATAGTATTATGTTATAATGTATTACCTTATGTAGTATTACGTTATAATGTATTACGTTATATAGTATTACGTTAGATTGTACTACGTTATAACGTTTCATGTTATATTATATAACGTTATATAGTATTACGTTATGGCGAATAACGTTATAAAATATTGCGTCAAAATGTATTACGTTATATAGTATTACGTTATATCGTACAACGTTATAATATATTACATTATAATGTGTTATGTTATATAGCATTACGTTACATTGTAATACGGTATATAGTATTACGTTATATCGTATTACGTTATATCGTATAACGTTATATGACATTACCTTATTTTGTATTACGTTATGTAGTATTACGTGGTGTTGCATTACGTTATATAGTATTACATTATATTGTATTACGTTATAACGAATGATGTTATATTATATTACGTTATATAGTATTACGTTAGATTGTATTACGTTATAATGTTTTACGTTAAATGGTATTACGTTATAACGTTTAATGTTATATTATATTACTCTATATACTATTACGTTATATGGTATAACGTTATATGACATTACCTTATTTTGTATTACGTTATGTAGTATTACGTGGTGTTGCATTACGTTATATAGTATTACATTATATTGTATTACGTTATAACGAATGATGTTATATTATATTACGTTATATAGTATTACGTTAGATTGTATTACGTTATATAGTATTACGTTCTAATGTATTACGTTATATAGTATTACGTTAGATTGTATTACGTTATAACGTTTAATGTTATATTATGTTACTCTATATACTATTACGTTATATGGTATAACGTTATATGACATTACGTTAGATTGTATTACGTTATAATGATTTACGTTAAATGGTATTACGTTATAACGTTTAATGTTATATTATATTACTCTATATACTATTACGTTATATGGTATAACGTTATATGACATTACGTTAGATTGTATTACGTTATGTAGTATTACATTATAATGTATTACGTTATATAGTATTACGTCCTAATGTATTACGTTATATAGCATTACGTTAGATTGTTTACGGTATATAGTATTACGTTATATCGTATAGCGTTATAAAATATTACGTTATAATGTATTACGTTATATAGTATTACGTTATATTGTATTACGTTATATCGTACAACGTTATAACGTCTAATGTTATATTAGATTACGTTATATAGTATTACGCTATATCGTATAACGTTATAAAATATTACGTTATAATGTATTACTTTATATAGTATTACGTTATAATGTATTACGTTATATAGTATTACGTTATATCGTATTACGTTATATCGTATTACGTTATATAGTATTACGTTAGATTGTATTACATTATAACGTTTAATGTTATATTATATAACGTTATATAGCATTAGGTTATATTGTATTACGGTATATAGTATTACGTTATAATGTATTACGTTAAATAGTATTACGTTATATTGTATTACGTTATATAGCATTACGTTAGATATTATTACGGTATATAGTATTACGTTATATCGTATTACGTAATATCGTATAACGTTATATTATATTACGCTATATAGTATTATGTTACAATGTATTACGTTATGTAGTATTACGTTATAATGTATTACGTTATATAGTATTACGTTAGATTGTACTACGTTGTAACGTTTAATGTTATATTATATAACGTTATATAGTATTACGTTATAGCGAATAACGTTATAAAATATTGCGTCAAAATTTATTACGTTATATAATATTACGTTATATCGTACAACGTTATAATATATTACATTATAATGTGTTATGTTATATAGCATTACGTTACATTGTAATACCGTATATAGTATTACGTTATATCGTATAACGTTATATGACATTACGTTAGATTGTATTACGTTATGTAGTATTACATTATAATGTATTACGTTATATAGTATTACGTCCTAATGTATTACGTTATATAGCATTACGTTAGATTGTTTACGGTATATAGTATTACGTTATAACGTATTATGTTATAAGATATTACGTTATAATGTATTACGTTATATAGTATTACGTTAGAATGTATTACGTTATATTGTATTACGTTATAACGTTTAATGTTATATTATATCACGTTATATAGTATTACGTTATATGGTATAGCGTTATAAAATATTACGTTATAATGTATTACGCTATATAGTATTACGTTATATTGTATTATGTTATATCGTACAACGTTATAACGTCTAATTTTATATTAGATTACGTTATATAGTATTACGCTATATCGTATAACGTTATAAAATATTACGTTATAATGTATTACTTTATATAGTATTACGTTATATAGTATTACGTTATATAGTATTACGTTATATCGTATTACGTTATATAGTATTACGTTAGATTGTATTACATTATAACGTTTAATGTTATATAATATAACGTTATATAGCATTAGGTTATATTGTATTACGGTATATAGTATTACGTTATAATGTATTACGTTAAATAGTATTACGTTATATTGTATTACGTTATATAGGATTACGTTAGATATTATTACGGTATATAGTATTACGTTATATCGTATTACGTAATATCGTATAACGTTATATTATATTACGCTATATAGTATTATGTTATAATGTATTACGTTATGTAGTATTACGTTATAATGTATTACGTTATATAGTATTACGTTAGATTGTACTACGTTATAACGTTTAATGTTATATTATGTTACTCTATATACTATTACGTTATATGGTATAACGTTATATGACATTACGTTAGATTGTATTACGTTATATAGTATTACGTTATAATGATTTACGTTAAATGGTATTACGTTATAACGTTTAATGTTATATTATATTACTCTATATACTATTACGTTATATGGTATAACGTTATATGACATTACGTTAGATTGTATTACGTTATGTAGTATTACATTATAATGTATTACGTTATATAGTATTACGTCCTAATGTATTACGTTATATAGCATTACGTTAGATTGTTTACGGTATATAGTATTACGTTATATCGTATAGCGTTATAAAATATTACGTTATAATGTATTACGTTATATAGTATTACGTTATATTGTATTACGTTATATCGTACATCGTTATAACGTCTAATGTTATATTAGATTACGTTATATAGTATTACGCTATATCGTATAACGTTATAAAATATTACGTTATAATGTATTACTTTATATAGTATTACGTTATATAGTATTACGTTATATAGTATTACGTTATATCGTATTACGTTATATAGTATTACGTTAGATTGTATTACATTATAACGTTTAATGTTATATAATATAACGTTATATAGCATTAGGTTATATTGTATTACGGTATATAGTATTACGTTATAATGTATTACGTTAAATAGTATTACGTTATAACGTATGACGTTATATAGTATTACGTCCTAATGTATTACGTTATATAGCATTACGTTAGATTGTATTACGGTATATAGTATTACGTTATATCGTATTACGTAATATCGTATAACGTTATATTATATTACGCTATATAGTATTATGTTATAATGTATTACCTTATGTAGTATTACGTTATAATGTATTACGTTATATAGTATTACGTTAGATAGTACTACGTTATAACGTTTAATGTTATATTATATAACGTTATATAGTATTACGTTATGGCGAATAACGTTATAAAATATTGCGTCAAAATGTATTACGTTATATAGTAATACGTTATATCGTACAACGTTATAATATATTACATTATAATGTGTTATGTTATATAGCATAACGTTACATTGTAATACGGTATATAGTATTACGTTATATCGTATAACGTTATATGACATTACCTTATTTTGTATTACGTTATGTAGTATTACGTGGTGTTGCATTACGTTATATAGTATTACATTATATTGTATTACGTTATAACGAATGTTGTTATATTATATTACGTTATATAGTATTACGTTAGATTGTATTACGTTATATAGTATTACGTTATAATGTTTTACGTTAAATGGTATTACGTTATAACGTTTAATGTTATATTATATTACGTTATATAGTATTACGTTATATCGTATAACGTTATAAAATATTGCGTCATAATGTATTACGTTATACCGTATTACGTTAGATCGTACGACGTTATAATATATTACATTATAATGTGTTACGTTATATAGCAATACGTTACATTGTAATACGGTATATAGTATTACGTTATATCGTATTACGTTATATCGTATAACGTCATATGACATTACCTTATTTTGTATTACGTTATGTAGTATTACGTGGTGTTGCATTACGTTATATAGTATTACATTATATTGTATTACGATATAACGAATGATGTTATATTATATTACGCATGATGTTATATAGTATTACGTTAGATTGTATTACGGTATATAGTATTACGTTCTAATGTATTACGTTATATAGTATTACGTTAGATTGTATTACGTGATAACGTTTAATGTTATATTATGTTACTCTATATACTATTACGTTATATGGTATAACGTTATATGACATTACGTTAGATTGTATTACGTTATATAGTATTACGTTATAATGATTTACGTTAAATGGTATTACGTAATAGCGTTTAATGTTATATTATATTACTCTATATACTATTACGTTATATGGTATAACGTTATATGACATTACGTTAGATTGTATTACGTTATGTAGTATTACATTATAATGTATTACGTTATATAGTATTACGTCCTAATATATTACGTTATATAGCATTACGTTAGATTGTTTACGGTATATAGTATTACGTTATATCGTATTAAGTTATAAGATATTACGTTATAATGTATTACGTTAGAATGTATTACGTTATATTGTATTACGTTATAACGTTTAATGTTATATTATGTTACTCTATATACTATTACGTTATATGGTATAACGTTATATGACATTACGTTAGATTGTATTACGTTATATAGTATTACGTTATAATGATTTACGTTAAATGGTATTACGTTATAACGTTTAATGTTATATTATATTACTCTATATACTATTACGTTATATGGTATAACGTTATATGACATTACGTTAGATTGTATTACGTTATGTAGTATTACATTATAATGTATTACGTTATATAGTATTACGTTCTAATGTATTACGGTATATAGTATTACGTTAGATTGTATTACGTTATAACGTTTAATGATAAATTATGTTACTCTATATACTATTACGTTATATGGTATAACGTTATATGACATTACGTTAGATTGTATTACGTTATATAGTATTACGTTATAATGATTTACGTTAAATGGTATTACGTTATAACGTTTAATGTTATATTATATTACTCTATATACTATTATGTTATATGGTATAACGTTATATGACATTACGTTAGATTGTATTACGTTATGTAGTATTACATTATAATGTATTACGTTATATAGTATTACGTCCTAATGTATTACGTTATATAGCATTACGCTAGATTGTTTACGGTATATAGTATTACGTTATATCGTATAGCGTTATAAAATATTACGTTATAATGTATTACGTTATATAGTATTACGCTATATCGTACAACGTTATAAAATATTACGTTATAATGTATTACTTTATACAGTATTACGTTATATAGTATTACGTTATATAGTATTACGTTATATCGTATTACGTTATATAGTATTACGTTATATAGCATTACGTTAGATATTATTACGGTATATAGTATTACGTTATATCGTATTACGTAATATCGTATAACGTTATATTATATTACGCTATATAGTATTATGTTATAATGTATAACGTTACGTAGTATTACGTTATAATGTATTACGTTATATAGTATTACGTTAGATTGTACTACGTTATAACGTTTAATGTTACATTATATAACGTTATATAGTATTACGTTATAGCGATTAACGTTATAAAATATTGCGTCAAAATGTATTACGTTATATAGTATTACGTTATATCGTACAACGTTATAATATATTACATTATAATGTGTTATGTTATATAGCATTACGTTATATTGTAATACGGTATATAGTATTACGTTATATCGTATTACGTTATATCGTATAACGTTATATGACATTACGTTAGATTGTATTACGTTATGTAGTATTACATTATAATGTATTACGTTATATAGTATTACGTTATATTGTATTACGTTATATCGTACAACGTTATAACGTCTAATGTTATATTAGATTACGTTATATAGTATTACGCTATATCGTATAACGTTATAAAATATTACGTTATAATGTATTACTTTATATAGTATTACGTTATAATGTATTACGTTATATAGTATTACGTTATATCGTATTACGTTATATCGTATTACGTTATATAGTATTACGTTAGATTGTATTGCATTATAACGTTTAATGTTATATTATATAACGTTATATAGCATTAGGTTATATTGTATTACGGTATATAGTATTACGTTATAATGTATTACGTTAAATAGTATTACGTTATAATAGCATTACGTTAGATATTATTAAGGTATATAGTATTACGTTATATCGTATTACGTAATATCGTATAACGTTATACTATATTACGCTATATAGTATTATGTTATAATGTATTACGTTATGTAGTATTACGTTATAATGTATTACGTTATATAGTATTACGTTATAATGTATTACGTTATATAGTATTACGTTAGATTGTACTACGTTATAACGTTTAATGTTATATTATATAACGTTATATAGTATTACGTTATAGCGAATAACGTTATAAAATATTGCGTCAAAATGTATTACGTTATATAGTATTACGTTATATAGTACAAAAATGTATTACGTTATATAGTATTACGTTAGATTGTTTACGGTATATAGTATTACGTTATATCGTATTATGTTATAAGATATTACGTTATAATGTATTACGTTATATAGTATTACGTTAGAATGTATTACGTTATATTGTATTACGTTATAACGTTTAATGTTATATTATATTACGTTATATAGTATTACGTTATATCGTATAGCGTTATAACATATTACGTTATAATGTATTACGCTATATAGTATTACGTTATATTGTATTATGTTATATCGTACAACGTTATAACGTCTAATGTTATATTAGATTACGTTATATAGTATTACGCTATATCGTATAACGTTATAAAATATTACGTTATAATGTATTACTTTATATAGTATTACGTTATATAGTATTACGTTATAATGTATTACGTTATATAGTATTACGTTATATCGTATTACGTTATATCGTATTACGTTACATAGTATTACGTTAGATTGTATTACATTATAACGTTTAATGTTATATTATATAACGTTATATAGCATTAGGTTATATTGTATTACGGTATATAGTATTACGTTATAATGTATTACGTTAAATAGTATTACGTTATAATAGCATTACGTTAGATATTATTAAGGTATATAGTATTACGTTATATCGTATTACGTAATATCGTATAACGTTATATTATATTACGCTATATAGTATTATGTTATAATGTATAACGTTATGTAGTATTACGTTATAATGTATTACGTTATATAGTATTACGTTAGATTGTACTACGTTATAACGTTTAATGTTACATTATATAACGTTATATAGTATTACGTTATAGCGATTAACGTTATAAAATATTGCGTCAAAATTTATTACGTTATATAATATTACGTTATATCGTACAACGTTATAATATATTACATTATAATGTGTTATGTTATATAGCATTACGTTACATTGTAATACGGTATATAGTATTACGTTATATCGTATAACGTTATATGACATTACGTTAGATTGTATTACGTTATGTAGTATTACGTGGTGTTGCATTACGTTATATAGTATTACATTATATTGTATTACGTTATAACGAATGATGTTATATTATATAACGTTATATAGCATTAGGTTATATTGTATTACGGTATATAGTATTACGTTATATCGTATTATGTTATAAAATATTACGTTATAATGTATTACGTTATATAGTATTACGTTAGAATGTATTATGTTATATTGTATTACGTTATAACGAATGATGTTATATTATATTACGCTATATAGTATTACGTTATATTGTATTATGTTATATAGTATTACGTTATAATGTATAACGTTATAATGTATTACGTTATATAGCATTACGTTAGATTGTATTACGGTATATAGTATTACGTTATATCGTATTACGTTATAAAATATTACTTTATAATATATTACTTTATATAGTATTACGTTATAATGTATTACGTTATATAGCATTACGTTAGATTGTATTACGCTATATAGTATTACGTTATATCATATTACGTTATAACGTATAATGTTATATTAGATTACGTTATATAGTATTACGTTATAATGTATTACGTTATGTAGTATTACGTTATATCGTATTATGTTATAAAATATTACGTTATAATGTATTACGTTATATAGTATTACGTTAGAATGTATTATGTTATATTGTATTACGTTATAACGAATGATGTTATATTATATTACGCTATATAGTATTACGTTATATTGTATTATGTTATATAGTATTACGTTATAATGTATAACGTTATAATGTATTACGTTATATAGTATTACGTTATATCGTATAACGTTATATGACATTACGTTAGATTGTATTACGTTATGTAGTATTACATTATAATGTATTACGTTATATAGTATTACGTCCTAATGTATTACGTTATATAGCATTACGTTAGATTGTTTACGGTATATAGTATTACGTTATATCGTATTACGTAATATCGTATAACGTTATACTATATTACGCTATATAGTATTATGTTATAATGTATTACGTTATGTAGTATTACGTTATAATGTATTACGTTATATAGTATTACGTTATAATGTATTACGTTATATAGTATTACGTTAGATTGTACTACGTTATAACGTTTAATGTTATATTATATAACGTTATATAGTATTACGTTATAGCGAATAACGTTATAAAATATTGCGTCAAAATGTATTACGTTATATAGTATTACGTTATATAGTACAAAAATGTATTACGTTATATAGTATTACGTTAGATTGTTTACGGTATATAGTATTACGTTATATCGTATTATGTTATAAGATATTACGTTATAATGTATTACGTTATATAGTATTACGTTAGAATGTATTACGTTATATTGTATTACGTTATAACGTTTAATGTTATATTATATTACGTTATATAGTATTACGTTATATCGTATAGCGTTATAACATATTACGTTATAATGTATTACGCTATATAGTATTACGTTATATTGTATTATGTTATATCGTACAACGTTATAACGTCTAATGTTATATTAGATTACGTTATATAGTATTACGCTATATCGTATAACGTTATAAAATATTACGTTATAATGTATTACTTTATATAGTATTACGTTATATAGTATTACGTTATAATGTATTACGTTATATAGTATTACGTTATATCGTATTACGTTATATCGTATTACGTTACATAGTATTACGTTAGATTGTATTACATTATAACGTTTAATGTTATATTATATAACGTTATATAGCATTAGGTTATATTGTATTACGGTATATAGTATTACGTTATAATGTATTACGTTAAATAGTATTACGTTATAATAGCATTACGTTAGATATTATTAAGGTATATAGTATTACGTTATATCGTATTACGTAATATCGTATAACGTTATATTATATTACGCTATATAGTATTATGTTATAATGTATAACGTTATGTAGTATTACGTTATAATGTATTACGTTATATAGTATTACGTTAGATTGTACTACGTTATAACGTTTAATGTTACATTATATAACGTTATATAGTATTACGTTATAGCGATTAACGTTATAAAATATTGCGTCAAAATTTATTACGTTATATAATATTACGTTATATCGTACAACGTTATAATATATTACATTATAATGTGTTATGTTATATAGCATTACGTTACATTGTAATACGGTATATAGTATTACGTTATATCGTATAACGTTATATGACATTACGTTAGATTGTATTACGTTATGTAGTATTACGTGGTGTTGCATTACGTTATATAGTATTACATTATATTGTATTACGTTATAACGAATGATGTTATATTATATAACGTTATATAGCATTAGGTTATATTGTATTACGGTATATAGTATTACGTTATATCGTATTATGTTATAAAATATTACGTTATAATGTATTACGTTATATAGTATTACGTTAGAATGTATTATGTTATATTGTATTACGTTATAACGAATGATGTTATATTATATTACGCTATATAGTATTACGTTATATTGTATTATGTTATATAGTATTACGTTATAATGTATAACGTTATAATGTATTACGTTATATAGCATTACGTTAGATTGTATTACGGTATATAGTATTACGTTATATCGTATTACGTTATAAAATATTACTTTATAATATATTACTTTATATAGTATTACGTTATAATGTATTACGTTATATAGCATTACGTTAGATTGTATTACGCTATATAGTATTACGTTATATCATATTACGTTATAACGTATAATGTTATATTAGATTACGTTATATAGTATTACGTTATAATGTATTACGTTATGTAGTATTACGTTATATCGTATTATGTTATAAAATATTACGTTATAATGTATTACGTTATATAGTATTACGTTAGAATGTATTATGTTATATTGTATTACGTTATAACGAATGATGTTATATTATATTACGCTATATAGTATTACGTTATATTGTATTATGTTATATAGTATTACGTTATAATGTATAACGTTATAATGTATTACGTTATATAGTATTACGTTATATCGTATAACGTTATATGACATTACGTTAGATTGTATTACGTTATGTAGTATTACATTATAATGTATTACGTTATATAGTATTACGTCCTAATGTATTACGTTATATAGCATTACGTTAGATTGTTTACGGTATATAGTATTACGTTATATCGTATTATGTTATAAGATATTACGTTATAATGTATTACGTTATATAGTATTACGTTAGAATGTATTACGTTATATTGTATTACGTTATAACGTTTAATGTTATATTATATTACGTTATATAGTATTACGTTATATCGTATAGCGTTATAAAATATCACGTTATAATGTATTACGCTATATAGTATTACGTTATATTGTATTATGTTATATCGTACAACGTTATAACGTTTAATGTTATATTAGATTACGTTATATAGTATTACGCTATATCGTATGACATTATAAAATATTACGTTATAATGTATTACTTTATATAGTATTACGTTATATAGTATTACGTTATATAGTATTACGTTATATCGTATTACGTTATATAGTATTACGTTAGATTGTATTACATTATAACGTTTAATGTTATATAATATAACGTTATATAGCATTAGGTTATATTGTATTACGGTATATAGTATTACGTTATAATGTATTACGTTAAATAGTATTACGTTATATTGTATTACGTTATATAGCATTACGTTAGATATTATTACGGTATATAGTATTACGTTATATCGTATTACGTAATATCGTATAACGTTATATTATATTACGCTATATAGTATTATGTTATAATGTATTACGTTATGTAGTATTACGTTATAATGTATTACGTTATATAGTATTACGTTAGATTGTACTACGTTATAACGTTTAATGTTACATTATATAACGTTATATAGTATTACGTTATAGCGATTAACGTTATAAAATATTGCGTCAAAATGTATTACGTTATATAGTATTACGTTATATCGTACAACGTTATAATATATTACATTATAATGTGTTATGTTATATAGTATTACGTTACATTGTAATACGGTATATAGTATTACGTTATATCGTATTACGTTATATCGTATAACGTTATATGACATTACCTTATTTTGTATTACGTTACGTAGTATTACGTGGTGTTGCATTACGTTATATAGTATTACATTATATTGTATTACGTTATAACGAATGATGTTATATTATATAACGTTATATAGTATTACGTTAGATTGTATTACGTTATATAGTATTACGTTATAATGTTTTACGTTAAATGGTATTACGTTATAACGTTTAATGTTATATTATATTACTCTATATACTATTACGTTATATGGTATAACGTTATATGACATTACCTTATTTTGTATTACGTTATGTAGTATTACGCCGTGTTGCATTACGTTATATAGTATTACATTATATTGTATTACGTTATAACGAATGATGTTATATTATATTACGTTATATGACATTACATTAGATTGTATTACGTTATGTAGTATTACATTATAATGTATTACATTATATAGTATTACGTCCTAATGTATTACGCTATATAGCATTACGTTAGATTGTTTACGGTATATAGTATTACGTTATATCGTATTATGTTATAAGATATTACGTTATAATGTATTACGTTATATAGTATTACGTTAGAATGCATTACGTTATATTGTATTACGTTATAACGTTTAATGTTATATTATATTACGTTATATAGTATTACGTTATATCGTATAGCGTTATAAAATATTACGTTATAATGTATTACGCTATATAGTATTACGTTATATTGTATTATGTTATATCGTACAACGTTATAACGTCTAATGTTATATTAGATTACGTTATATAGTATTACGCTATATCGTATAACGTTATAAAATATTACGTTATAATGTATTACTTTATATAGTATTACGTTATATAGTATTACGTTATATAGTATTACGTTATATCGTATTACGTTATATAGTATTACGTCCTAATGTATTACGTTATATAGCATTACGTTAGATTGTATTACGGTATATAGTATTACGTTATAATATATTACGTTAAATAGTATTACGTTATATTGTATTACGTTATATAGCATTACGTTAGATATTATTACGGTATATAGTATTACGTTATATCGTATTACGTAATATCGTATAACGTTATATTATATTACGCTATATAGTATTATGTTATAATGTATTACCTTATGTAGTATTACGTTATAATGTATTACGTTATATAGTATTACGTTAGATTGTACTACGTTATAACGTTTAATGTTATATTATATAACGTTATATAGTATTACGTTATGGCGAATAACGTTATAAAATATTGCGTCAAAATGTATTACGTTATATAGTATTACGTTATATCGTACAACGTTATAATATATTACATTATAATGTGTTATGTTATATAGTATTACGTTACATTGTAATACGGTATATAGTATTACGTTATATCGTATTACGTTATATCGTATAACGTTATATGACATTACCTTATTTTGTATTACGTTATGTAGTATTACGTGGTGTTGCATTACGTTATATAGTATTACATTATATTGTATTACGTTATAACGAATGATGTTATATTATATAACGTTATATAGTATTACGTTAGATTGTATTACGTTATATAGTATTACGTTATAATGTTTTACGTTAAATGGTATTACGTTATAACGTTTAATGTTATATTATATTACTCTATATACTATTACGTTATATGGTATAACGTTATATGACATTACCTTATTTTGTATTACGTTATGTAGTATTACGCGGTGTTGCATTACGTTATATAGTATTACATTATATTGTATTACGTTATAACGAATGATGTTATATTATATTACGTTATATAGTATTACGTTAGATTGTATTACGTTATATAGTATTACGTTCTAATGTATTACGTTATATAGTATTACGTTAGATTGTATTACGTTATAACGTTTAATGTTATATTATGTTACTCTATATACTATTACGTTATATGGTATGACGTTATATGACATTACGTTAGATTGTATTACGTTATATAGTATTACGTTATAATGATTTACGTTAAATGGTATTACGTTATAACGCTTAATGTTATATTATATTACTCTATATACTATTACGTTATATGGTATAACGTTATATGACATTACGTTAGATTGTATTACGTAATGTAGTATTACATTATAATGTATTACGTTATATAGTATTACGTCCTAATGTATTACGTCATATAGCATTACGTTAGATTGTTTACGGTATATAGTATTACGTTATATCGTATAGCGTTATAAAATATTACGTTATAATGTATTACGTTATATAGTATTACGTTATATTGTATTACGTTATATCGTACAACGTTATAACGTCTAATGTTATATTATATTACGTTATATAGTATTACGTTATATCGTATAGCGTTATAAAATATTACGTTATAATGTATTACTTTATATAGTATTACGTTATAATGTATTACGTTATATAGTATTACGTTATATCGTATTACGTTATATCGTATTACGTTATATAGTATTACGTTAGATTGTATTACATTATAACGTTTAATGTTATATTATATAACGTTATATAGCATTAGGTTATATTGTATTACGGTATATAGTATTACGTTATAATGTATTACGTTAAATAGTATTACGTTATAATAGCATTACGTTAGATATTATTACGGTATATAGTATTACGTTATATAGTATTACGTAATATCGTATAACGTTATATTATATTACGCTATATAGTATTATGTTATAATGTATTACGTTATGTAGTATTACGTTATAATGTATTACCTTATGTAGTATTACGTTATAATGTATTACGTTATATAGTATTACGTTAGATTGTACTACGTTATAACGTTTAATGTTATATTATATAACGTTATATAGTATTACGTTATAGCGAATAACGTTATAAAATATTGCGTCAAAATTTATTACGTTATATAATATTACGTTATATCGTACAACGTTATAATATATTACATTATAATGTGTTATGTTATATAGCATTACGTTACATTGTAATACTGTATATAGTATTACGTTATATCGTATAACGTTATATGACATTACGTTAGATTGTATTACGTTATGTAGTATTACATTATAATGTATTACGTTATATAGTATTACGTCCTAATGTATTACGTTATATAGCATTACGTTAGATTGTTTACGGTATATAGTATTACGTTATATCGTATTATGTTATAAGATATTACGTTATAATGTATTACGTTATATAGTATTACGTTAGAATGTATTACGTTATATTGTATTACGTTATAACGTTTAATGTTATATTATATTACGTTATATAGTATTACGTTATATCGTATAGCGTTATAAAATATCACGTTATAATGTATTACGCTATATAGTATTACGTTATATTGTATTATGTTATATCGTACAACGTTATAACGTCTAATGTTATATTAGATTACGTTATATAGTATTACGCTATATCGTATGACATTATAAAATATTACGTTATAATGTATTACTTTATATAGTATTACGTTATATAGTATTACGTTATATCGTATTACGTTATATAGTATTACGTTAGATTGTATTACATTATAACGTTTAATGTTATATAATATAACGTTATATAGCATTAGGTTATATTGTATTACGGTATATAGTATTACGTTATAATGTATTACGTTAAATAGTATTACGTTATATTGTATTACGTTATATAGCATTACGTTAGATATTATTACGGTATATAGCATTACGTTATATCGTATTACGTAATATCGTATAACGTTATATTATATTACGCTATATAGTATTATGTTATAATGCATTACGTTATACAGTATTACGATATAATGTATTACGTTAAATAGTATTACGTTATATTGTATTACGCTATAACGTTTAATGTTACATTATATTACTATATATACTATTACGTTATATGGTATAACGTTATATGACATTACGTTAGATTGTATTACGTTATGTAGTATTTCGTGGTGTTGGATTACGTTATATAGTATGACGTTATATTGTATAAAGTTATAACAAATGGTGTTATATTATATTACGTTATATCGTGTTACGTTATATCGTATAACGTTATATTATATTTTGCTATATAGTATTACGTTATAAAGTATTACGTTATATAGTATTACGTTATATAGTATTACGTTATAATGTATTACGGTATATAGTATTACATTATAATACATGACGTTAGATAGTATTACTTTATATAGCATTACGTTATATCGTATAACGTTATAATATTATATATTATAATGTATTACGTTGTATAGCATTACGTTATATTGCATTACGTTTCATTATACTACTTTATATAGTATAACGTTATATCGCATTATGTTATAACGGTTAATGTTATATTATATTACGTTATATAGTATTACGTTATATCGTATAGCGTTATAAAGTATTACGTTATAATGTATTACGTTATATAGTACTACGTTATAATGTAATACGTTATATTGTATTACGTTACATTGTATTACGTTACATTGTATTACGTTACATTGTACTACGTTATAGTGTATTAAGTTATAACGTTTAATGTTATATTATATTACGTTATATAGTATTACGTTACATCGTACAACGTTATAATATGTTTCATTATGATGTGTTACGTTATATAGCATTACGTTAGATTGTATTACGGTATATAGTATTACGTTATATCGTATAACGTTATATTATATTACGTTAGATTGTAGTACGTTATGTAGTATTACGTGGTGTTGCATTACGTTATATAGTATTACGTTATATTGTATTACGTTATAACGAATGATTTTATATTATATTACGATATATAGTATTACGCTATATTGTATCACGTTATATTGTATTTCGTTATATTGTATTACGGTATACAATATTTCGTTATATTGTATTGCGTTGTAACGCTTAATGTTATATTACGTTATATCGTATAACGTTATAATATATTACGTTATAATGTATTACGTTATATAGTATTACCTTATATTGCATTACGTTATATTATGTCACGTTATATTGTATTACGTTATATTATATTGCGTTATATAGTATTACGTTATATTGTATTACGTTAAATTATATTACGTGATATTGTATTACGTTATATTATATTGTGTAATATTGTGGCGCGTTACATTATAATACGTTGCATCGTACTATTATTTGGTATATTACGTTATATCATATCACGTTATACTATAATACATTATATCGCATTTCGTCATATCATACCACCTTGTATCATAATACGTTATATCGTATAAGGTTGTACTGTATTACGTTTTATGTTATTTCGTTGTATTTTGTGGCGTTGTAGTATATCACTTTATATTATGTTATGTTATACTATATCACGTTATATTGTATCGCGTTATATCATATCACGTTATATTGTATTACGTTATATTATATTCCGTTACATCGTATTGCTTTATGTCGTATTACGTGATACGATAGCACGTTATATTATATCAGGTTATATTGTGTCACGTTACATTGTATCTCATTATATTACATCACGTACTATTACATGACGTAATATTACTCCAAGTTATATTATATGCCGTTATAATATATTACGTTATAGTTATTACGTTATATGTGCTATGTAGTTCCAATAACTATTTATTTGTAATTTTATAAATATATATGTTTTTGTATACAATATATATGTATTGTAATAGAATATGTATAGAAATACCGTATTACATTTTCTTTAACACAAAACTTACAATACTACTTACAATATCTACTAGTGTACACTAAGTAATGTACTCCCTTAAATAATTACTCTCTATATCTTTTTTTAGTTACCCATATTATTCGCACCTTTTTTCAGAATAGAATGATAGTTTTATAACTGTATTGAAATCCGTTAAATTTAAAGATACTATTTATGAGACTTCCAATGCATGGAACAAAGTTCAAGTGCAGACTATAATTGGGTCATGGTATAAACTTTGGAGACATAAAGTTGTTGATACAGAACATACTTACATAAATGATACTGTACAATTGATTTTAAAATACCAACGGAATTGTACAATCGAGCCATACTGTGGAAGCGTATGAGGAAGTGGATGAAATTAACATGGAAGCGTGGCCCGAAAATAATTCACATAGCAAGGACGAAAACGGTGAAAATGAAAAAATTACTCATAACACAAAGTTTAATGATGGTGAAAAGTTGGCATGATAAAGCACTTGAAATAGTGATTTTATTATAAAAAAAATAGATCCACCAGAAAAAAAGCTTATGTCGGTGTAGAAAATATATTTTCTGTTATTTTCACTCGGGCGACGATTATCCATTGGACCTCGATTTACTCAAATTGTTTGCCCCCCATTAAGCCGATTAATCAAGGTCCTACCGTATTTTGCAAAATTTAAATGTTATGGCCTGGTATATCTCAAACTATAGTTCGCGAGACAGTCAACGTGTTAACAACCAATAAGTATAAGGGAACTATGTATTACAATAATGCTTCAGGAAAGTTTATATACTTCCAGATTTTACAATATTGATTCCGACTTAACAACTCATATTTCTCACTCTCAAAGAACCGGAATGCAAAAGGTTAGACCGAAGGCAAGGGACAAAAGGAAGCGTCAATGAAAATGGGCTGCTGTTATCTTCGAAAGTATTCAAACCAGCCAGCTGTTCCCTGTAGGTTGTTTGTCTTGTTGATAAACAAGCTGCAATTACACGGAACCGTACGGCGATGCTTCTCGTCTGACTGTCGTCAATAAAAATGAACAAGTCAGCCTGGAATAAACCAATTACAAGCGGAAGCATCCATCAAAACCTGCAACCGTGTGTAAGATGTAACAATTGGACCAGGGTCATATGATTTGCCCCGTAAGATGTTGGTTGATTTCGATTCTTGACGACAACAGCAATATCGTTGTAATTATTGGAACATTAATTAACGAAGGACATCGACGTAGACATCCCCTTCCTGCATTCGCGAATTAGACCCCGTGCAAACGAGCGACGAGACATCATCATGACCTTGTAGCGGTAATACCGTGTAATTCGGTGGCTTTATATTAGGTTGGTCGTAAAGTCCGTATCATTTCAGACAATTTAGGTATCAAATGCGGTTTGGTTTGGTTGATAAGTTTATGTCGATTTTAAGTTAGTTTATAATAACAGTGTCGCACAGATTTTAGGAAGACCTTCGCTAATGAGCGTGTTGTCAATGGGACATTAAAGAATAAACGAAGAAGAAGAGAAAGAAGAAAATTTTAGAAAGTAGTCTTTTTTAAATGCAGTACAACAATTTAAACAATCATTTACAACATTAATTTTTTAAATAATGCATTGTTTTATTCAGTGACATACTTCGATCGTCTTGGCAATTTCAGAATTCTATTTACTGAAAATTGTTTCAGTCAAAGTTTTTGATCTTTAAAACTAAAATTACCGGCTTTAAATCTAGCAAATCACTCAAGGAAATTCACGAGGAACAAGAATTTACCTTATCAAGAGCTTTTCTGTAAACAGTTCATAATTTCCGATTGTACTGCATTTTTGTTTTCCCGAAAAAAAAAACATCAAATGTCGCAAATATTATCTTATTTACTTTTATCATAAGCCGGCCACAAAATTAGCATAAATCAATTTATTTAATACATTTTTATACTTAGAAAAACTCTAGACAAGAAAGACACTATCATGATCCAGAAAATGTATAACAATTAATCTGAAACAGCGAAATTCGCATGTTTACTCGCATCGAAGTGCGTAATTTTCATTGTGAATCATAGAGATTGTCACCGATGCGAAATTGCAATGTACTGCTTATCTGCAACGAATTATATATTTTCAATAATCGGATCGCATACTTGTATGCAATATATCATTAGAAATATAAAACTGTCAAATCGTATAACGTCAACACGGTGAAATCGCAACAACGTCGTATAGTTTGTTCTGGACATTAACCAAAAAGCTTCAGTCATCAAAATCAATAACGACTTTTTCGAATTGCCCGTGTTTTCTACCTCGAAGTTTAGTTCCCTTTCACTCTCTTACTTTAAACATTCATGAATTCTCCAAATTTTCACATTTTCCTTTTCACATTCTCCACGAATTTCTTCCTTCAACTCAGGAATTTTTCAAATTTTTAAGAAATTTTTTTTAGAAATTGTTCAAATTTACCATATTTCTTGTATCAAAATCTCTAGTCTTCTTTCACGTATCGTTTCTCTTAACAATTCCTGATTTTTCGAAACTACGCTCATATTTCATTCTCATCCCTGCGTGTACGTCCGTGTACATCGCATCATTAGAAATATAAACGTTAATTGCATAACACTATCGCTGCGAAATGGCAACTACATCACGTCGTTTGTCCACATTGTGCTTTACATGATAACGCACCACGATATTCATCAAAAGTTTGCTGGCGAAAAGAAAAGTGTATGGTCGACACTTGGAATTTATGATATATCGTACAGAATACATATTGAGATTCTTCTTTCTGTTTAGATGATTTACGAGGTGCTAAAATGTGGAAAGTCCAAACAGTATGTACTCATGTATCTTAAGGAATGCTGTTTGAAAGTTTATGCAAGTTTGATCATTTGGTTGATGGATGGGGGTTTTAGTATTTGTGAGGTAAGTATCGTGGTTTCGTGTTTGTTGTAGTACACGCAGAAGTGGCGATAGATCTTCATAGATCCAGTAGGGATCAGATTTTCTTCATTCATTTCTTCTCTCAATTTTTCACGACGTTGAAGGCCTTGCACTTTATGAATAATGATATTCCATTGATGTTTTCAAATTATGAGATCTCAGTTTTGACACTTTGATCAATATTTAAATTGTTATATTTATTTGTTATATTGTTATATTTAAGTTGTATAATTATAATAATTATACAATAATTGATAAATAATTAAGAGATAGTAACATATAATTTAGAAGTAATTATTCTGTCTTCAAAGTATAATAGATCAGACCATATATTAAAAGTATCTACAGTTTTAATCTAGCAACAATCCTATGAAAATCGCTATATTCACTATTTTGCCATTATAATAATAAAATTCTTTCTGCTCTGCAAAAAAATACCGTTTTTAATAAAAAAAAATCTTAGCGAAATGTGAATGCAGTTCGATAAAAAAAATGTCGAGTACATTTGACATGTATCGAAACGACCTAATACGATTTCCTAGGTCGCATATGAAATACGGAAAGGTATCGCGGCATAACATGAAGAAAAATTTCCTTTGTAATGCTGTGGTATAGGGAAAAAAATCATCACATAAGATGACGTTATAAAATGTATTTTTCTTTACATTATAACACAACAGACCCATATTTTACTACTAGACGAAATAAACTATTCGATATGCCACCTTAAATCATGATCTTTTTAGACAAATATATTTGCTACTCTTCCTTGTTTTTACTATAGCTCCTCTAATGGATATGGTAGACTTTATTAACGAATTAGCCGGTGAACATTTGCATCTGTAAAACGAATGTCGATGTTACGCCACATGTTTCTGTCGTGTCAGTGACGTTTGGACATTCCCATCTGATGGAACTATTTATACGGCATTTGTTGTTTGATATAATCAACCGCAGCGAACGAATTTATTCATCAGGAAATACTAGATCATTGCATACAATCAATCATTTCGGGAATTACTTATAGCGATAATTAATATTTCATATTTCGCAAATTACTGATTAAGTAACAAGGTATTTCAAAGCTCTTACTTTTTTAAATGGTAAAGTGCAAAAATAAAGATAAATTATATCATAGTTTTTTGTAACATTAATGCATTCGTAGTTTCAACTGAAAGCATAGCGGTGGCTAAGTTAAATTTATCCTTGTGTTAAGTTACCCTTTATGACAATTTGGTGCAATCGAAATAAATATATAAAACTATCTTATCCGTGTTACATCTCGAACTTTTGTAATGCATGTACAAAATGAAATGTTCTATTAATACAACTTTCGATCTCTAACGGGTTAACTATTTTACCAATTACTTTCTTTTTCATGTTCAACCTTTCGCAAGCGAAATATGAGATAAATTGCCACAGAATCAACATTCTATTCATCGGTAGAATATCGATAATAAACCATAAATTATACCGTGACAAACTGCACAATCATCGTACCAAGCCTCCTCGATTTTCAAATTATCGAGCGTAGCAGTAGAACCGTCATAAATCAGTCGAAGATCGTTCACGTTTGCCTGGCAAAAGCACAGTATAAGGAGGAAAGGGGAGAAACAACGATGGGATCCTTACACTGGCCAATAATGCGTGTAAATGCTTGCTTTCGAGAATGTTCAAGAATTATCAAGCGAAATCTATAGTTCCACGTGGACACCTACAGAGCTCAAGGCTCGATGAAAAATGCATGAGGATTTTCTCACGCATCTATTGAGATATGTTGGCGAAAACCCAAGTAGCTTTACTAAACCCTATCTTTGATACATGGTAATGTATTGCGTGTAGCGTACGCGATGTAACTAGATTTTCTAGTGACACATCTATGGTCGTCCTTGAAATACCAACCGAATGTTCGCGTGCCAATCTCCTATCTGAAAGGGGAAATCGCGTATGCGTGACTGCTCAGAATGGACCTCGCTGATATAGTATGCTAAAATCGACCAGTAGATAAAATAATTATGCTTAGGATGTCAAGACAAAAGGATCGATAGAAATATTGCTACATAAGGATATGAAACTGTGATCGAAATTATATGCAGATTTCTTTAAGCTCTTAACCTTCTTCCACTTATTGGAGTATTAATTGTACTGGCATACACATTTTACTCAGAGACTTAGGATGCTATTTCTGCTCGAATGACGTTTTTCGTGTCATAAACATGAATTTTATAAAAATATTTAACCCATAGAATTGGTAAAAAAGAAATCATATTAATTATGGAATGACGTAATGTAATACTCAAAAGAGAGATATTATATAAGATAAGTTCTCCCGCGTACTTGTAAATACAGGCGAGTAGTAGCAATACATAATAAATCAGACGGTGTTTTAAATTTCACTCAACTTCAAATAAATATTGAAAAAGCATATCGTTTTGATGGACAGATCTTTTTCCATTAAAATAGAGAGTTATGAGTCTATATTGCAAATTTCAGAAGAACAGTGTTGTATGATACTGCATACTTTGATTATTCAGCAGCAAGGTGTCATTGGTTCCCACACAGGTCGACATAGTATGATTTACTAACAAGCTTCTATGATGTTCAAGTAGAATTATACATTATAGGTCAGCCATATTGTGGACGATCTATTCGAAAAGGTATTAATTAAATTTCATTCAAAATAACTATTCTTAAATAAAAAAAAAAAAAAAACAGCGTCGAAAGGAAAGAAATACATAAGATTAAGTTGCACGTAATACATATAAACACGGATAAGTAGAAACGGTACGAAATATATCAGACAACGGTAAGACGAGAAAAAGGAGGGTTCAAGAAGACGTTTCATTAATTCAAATGGTTTCACCGACGGGCAAGAAGAACCATCGAACTCCTTGTAAATTGCGATTTTATACAATCTACGAAACCTGTACGTAAAAAGTATGGAAACCGCGCGTCTGCTGTATCGACCGACATGCGGATCGAAACATTTCTAAACTTTCTCTTGCCACATCTTTATCATTCTTCGTTCGTTTCTTGTCGTTCCCTTTTGCCCTTTTATCGTATATTCATCGTTAAGACCTTTGAGATTGCGACTCGATTCCAGGAATTTAACGCGATCCCTGTGTCTCAAGCGACTTCAAGTCATCTTAGAGGGGAAAATCGTTTATTACTAAATCTGACAACGGAGTTCTTTCAGGGAACAGAATTATGGAACGTTCGCGGAAGCAATAAAACGACCGGAGGATTTCGATTCACGTCTACGTCTGAATGAGATCCTTCTGGTCGTTAAGCTTTAAATTTCCGTTAAAGAGAGGCAGATTTATCGCTGACCTCGGAAAAGAGAAATTCTATTTTTAAAACAGTCATGTCATTTTCTCCTGGTTTATGTAACTGTGTGAAGGCTCCATCATTTTCGATTTGAAATGCAAAGGATTGAAGAAAAATATGCGTTTCATGTTACTTAGTTCATAGAACAATGTTATGTTTTTCCTTCACTTTGATATATGAAAATATCTTCACATAATATATTTTCTCTTTGGATTTAGTTCATTTCACGAATCGTAGATCACCGCGAAAATATATGGTAAATACATTTTTGTAAATTTTTTTATTTCACATAATCATTTAGACAAACGATATATTTTAATATATTTTAATGTTCTGACATGCAATATATTTAACGGTATAAAGAGGATAGTAAAATACATGTTTAGCGCGAAAATTATATAAAGGGACAATTTTGATAACATGGGATTAATTGAAAAAGTGTTCTAAATTCTAAAATAAATACTTTGTTACAATACATAATATTGCAGCTCTTATTTTAAATAAATATCCAAATACTCTGAATGAATTCTCTCAAAAAGTTTGGGAACATCTGTGATAAAATTTTTCGCTGTACAAATAACTGTTAGAATATTCATACGCGAGGAACGTATACAAACAATAATATTACATACGACAATTACAAATTTCGAAAGAGAATAATTTTGGAAAAATAAATTTTTCCGAACGCGTACGCAGCAAAAACAGGCCTTCTAGCAATTAAAAAAATTCGAATTGTTTTCGACGCGAGAATTTGCAAGCGCGTTGAAACGGAGAAATTGTTCTCTTTTTTCCCCTTTTTTTTTAAAAACCATTTTACCCGTGAGCGCGCGCGTCAGTGTCACAGCTGTTCCGACATCTCCGCGTGAATTTTCCGCATTTTTCTGGGCGCTTCGAAAAAGGAATTCATGGCCTGTTCCATCGACGAACGAAGAGTGTAAGCGTAACGAGCCACCGGCATCTTTGTGTCAGCATCTTGTTAGTTTCTTACTTATTTGCATTTCCCAATTTTACTTTGGACAAGTATAACAAGGGGTTTTGACAAAAATCGTATATTTTATATAACTTTCAACATACACAAAGTACTTCTTTTTTATGAGAGTGTTTTAGACTCCAACTTTTAAGAAAGTCACTTACAGAATACTGATATTGTGACTAACATTTTACCATTCGTACCTTATTTGTTTTTTCATTGTTGAGTTAAACTTTCTGGCTGTTGATATAATAAAGGAAGAGAAAAGAGATTTGTTTTTTATAGTAGAAATGAATATTCTATTTTGTGTCAATAATAATATAAATTAACAATATCGCTAAAGCTAGAAAAAGACATAATATAAAATATAGTGTGACTGAGATGATGAATTTTCGGAAGAAACATATAAATTCTAATAATAAATATATTGATTTGCTTGTGAGAAAATATAGAAAGACTTTAAAAACTTTTTAAAATACAAATTTTTGGAGTAGAGAAAGGATAAGAAGATTTCACAAATTTCAGATATCACGAAGATATAGGGAATCTTTGATCTTCCTCCTATTTTTGAAAAAGCTTCTACGAATATCAAGGCTATGGAAGTATAAGGGAAGTGTTTGTATCAAATAGAATAACATTGAATCGCATAAGCACTTTCTAAACGATCATGTTGTACTTTCTTTCCTATCTTTTGATATTCCATTTCCGCTTTATGTAGAAAACGACTGTGGCAATGATTCTGCAAGAAGTCGTCACTTAGATCCCCGACGATAGGAAACCAATATATAGATAGAGCAATAACAATGAAGATTTCATTACGAATCGTATAATTGTATTTTATTTCTGATTCTTATCCTCACGAGCTGAATGGAAAATATAACCGAAGGATCTCGAAAAGAGAATTGAAAGTGGATACGAAAAAACCGAGCTCTGAAACTTTGTTTTGGAAACAAACGTGAAGAATGTAATTGTTGTTATGATATTGTAATACCAATTAAAATTCTGACTGCGAATCTCGATGAACATGCTCGAATAAATAAGTAGAATAATGGTGTTCAATGGTGTGCATGAATAAATAAGTAGAACAATGCCGTATACATCCGACATTAAAGTCAGAACCTTATTTAATTTTGTAAATTTCTCATCAACTCTTGTCACACTAGCGTTCAATGTGTGCACAAACAAATAAGTAGAATAATACGTTATACATCAAGAATTATTAATAATTAATTAAACTTGCCAACCGATGTTTTGTTTACTTCTGTAAATTTTTCATTAAACTCATACGGTTCATGTTGTCGATGGAGGAATTACTATATAAAGCATCGAAGCATGTCGAGCAATATTATCTTCATAGGAATAGCTTGTTAAAAGAATATATTTTTATACTCGCGTTAGCGAAACGAAGCAAACTTTGATTCGTTCAAGAAAGAATTTCGAAGAACACAAATTAGAAGATAAAGTTGTTTGAATTTTTGTTCAACAACTATCAATGGATGAAATATTAATTGTATTCAGTAGCAAATAAATAAATTACTATCTGACCGGAAGTTGACGTACTTCTTGATCTGTACACAAAAATGATATAAAAATTCAATCTTATATTATTAAAAATTGTTTCGATTTAAATATACATTTTTCCACTATCCTAACTACTCCGAAAATATTAATAGTTAAAGGAATAAATAAATATACAATTCATACTTTTGCAGAATTTCGTGGATTTATATAACAGACTGTTCCTATTTCAACTTCATTATATTTCTCCCATGAAATCTTCATTATACTGAAGGGAAAAATCAATAGCGCAGAAGAAAAATTCCCCACCCTCTCAAAGATCATTAAGCGTTTCTACTGTTTGATCTTCTTTTTTGTTATCTTTACGTTTACTTTGTGCGTCAGAATCGTCAATATTTTTAACAAGTCTGCGTCTGACAGTGACTCGCTCTTCCTTCTCATTCTTGTCTTTGTTAAGATAAACGTTTAAAGCCATTTGTCAGAAAATCTCGTGCACATCACGATACGTGCACGTGACTCCCGTCCCATGATGATACAGGAAATAATTTTGCAGTTGTCGGTCGCATAACTTCGTTACTCTAACTACGTCTACGATGTTATACAGGGTGATGCCATAATTTTATCTTGAATAATCTGGAATATTCTCGTTATTTTTAAAGATATAGATTCTAAAAGCATAAATTTCGTTCACGAAAGTTATTCTCGATAATTTAATAATAACTATCTATAATGGAGAAAGAGAGTAAAGGATCGTAAAGCTTGGGTGATATCAAGTTTGAGCATATTTTATGATACATGGATCGCCCTTTTTCATGAAACTCATTTTTATGTATACTGCCGATCAAAAATACAATAACTCACAAAAGTATTACATTTATACACTCAATATAAATAAACAATTTTTATGAACATATTATATGTATTATATAAAGATTTTTCTGGCATAATAGATAGAAAAACAATACAAATTAGAAAAGTTACTGAAGGAATAAGAATTCACATCTAAAATTGTATTCTTTTTTAATCCAAATCATTCGGTAGCGGTGATAATTTTCTTATAGATAGGCAGTTGTTTCTTGGATATTTCAAGGTCGTTTTTCAAAATTTCATAAACAAGTTTATAAGATTATGTACAGCAGAAATTGATCATTTGACAGATAATAATTTGCTGACTTGTAACTGACAATGAGATAACCCTCAAATCTCCAAAGGCTACAAGGTTATATAAGATTACAAGATCGTAAATTATAAGATTACAGGACTATAGGATCATAAGATTATAAAGTATAAGGCTATAAGATTATAACACGATAAGGCCATAAGATGATATATAGCATATACAATAACAAATAGTTTGGTAAACAATAATCGCCAACCTCTGATAGAGGTGACCTTGAAATCTTTGAATAGTGTAAAGATTATCGAATCATATGGCCGTAGAATACAAGCTATAATACACTAAACGACATTCGGTTTAATGGAGAAGCTTTTCAAGACAACAGTGCAAGATCTCAAAAAGACCCATCGCCCAAAAAAGAATAATCACAGTCCCGTATAAATAAAAATACTAAAGAATTTTTCCCATTGCAATTTCTCTTTGTCTCGTATAAATAAAATTCCAAAAATTTTTTTCCTTCGCAATTTCCCTTTGTCTCGTATAAATAAAAGCGTTAAATAAAAATTCCAAAGCAAGAAAGAAATGACGGATTCGAGAGAAGAAATAAAGATTTTTTATATCTCCAAAAATAATAGAAATATTCGAGACGAACGAAGTTATTGCTTCGCGCTTCGTATATTAAAACAAATATGCGAAGAAGGTTTAACAGCGCCGGCTAAAATTCTAATCCTCGGCAAGCTTCTTCGTATATAGTGACGAAAATCCTTTCGAAATTGTCAATAGATTACGCGATGTAAGAAGATTAAGTGTTTGCTGACGTTGTTCTTGAAATGCGATATTGTAGAACGTACTATACATATTCTAGAGGTATTATAGTTTGCGTTTGTATGTGTATGAAAGAGAATATTGAATATTGTATTGAGTAGAGCAAAAAGTTCGATCGTTTTGATCTTTGAAAGGAAAGAAATCTATCAACAGTTCTATCAACAATTCCACATTTTTCGTTATAGCTTTATTTCACAAAGAAAATCCCACTTAAATCATTTTATTCCAAAATATATCTTTTTATAACGTTCTTCGAAAGCTGTAATAATATTTTATCATTTGTCTTCCTTTCTCAGCGTTTTTTCTACAACAATATTTGATTTTTAATTTTTGCTTACATAAAATATAAATCTAATATAATGTTTGAGAAAATATTGAATAACACTCATTCGAAAAATATTAGTAGAACTTCTATTTAAAATTTCATTTTACAACTGCTTATTACATATTACAGGAAATCTATATCTACAGCATATTTTGTGCAATGTTACATCAACATTGTAGCTGTTCGGTTGATATAATCTTATGCTAAAGTATGGCAGTTACCATTTATCTATGATATAACGTAAAGTTACATTCATGACACACGGACAAGAAAGTTCAAGCACAATTTGTAATACTTAACCTTGACTGAAATTTAATAGTCTAACTTTATGAAACTCGTCATATCATGATTATAACATTACATATAAATTCTGTTTGTGAATACTCTGCATTCGTAATGAAAAAAAATTGAAAAACAAAAATTGAATTCATTTACATATCAAAATATTAATATGATCTAAATTTGAGATATGAAAGATATACAAATTATTTATTGCTTCTTCCTGCTATTTCAATTACATTTTTTTGATGTCAAAAAATATACAAAATTCAAACAAAATATCAAATGATTGTTATTGATATGCATGATTTCTCATTTTAATGTTACATTAAACGTTTTCTTAAAATATTCAAAATCTTTTTTGTTTATTAAAACATGAAAATTTGGGGACCATAGAACAATTTAATTTTCCATAAATGCACGAACACCCAATTATGATAAAAACTCCCTGAAACACTAAAAAAGATCTTTCTATCTCTTCTTAAATATCGATCTTGTATTTTCATCACTTTCGATCATCGACAACACTCTATCTACTGAAACAATGACACGAAGGCAATTCTCGACTGAGAGGAAACAATTTCGCGACATTCCCAATTCTCTCCTGGTTCACTAACTAGAATCAGATTCTCATGAAGGTCTGCATTGACGTTTCGTGGCCGGTGTATAAACTCGACAACTACGAAATCACGTTTGTTAAACAGTTTCAACGTGAAATGCGGACAATTTATCCGCGATGTTTTGCTTGCCGACGCGTATTGGTGCGGATTCGCGTAGAAAGTTTGCCTACCTAATTTGCGGCGGACGATCGCAAAATCGTCGCTCATTAAATCGTCGAGTGCGCGTGTGCGATTGTTACTCGGCTGTTACTGTCAGAAATTCGACCTTTTGTTTTTCGACACGTGCGATATTCCGGCTGAAAGCTCGACGAAATTGCGCGCGTTTTCCCTGGTTATTACGCTCGCGCGCGTTCCGATGACTGCGTAATCGCTATCGTGGAACACATCACAATACTCTTTTCTATAGAAAATGATAAAATTTTAAGATCGCAATATGTAGAAAGAACGACGGGAAGAGAAGCGAGGTAATCACAGCCACTTTTGATACTTTGGAAATCGTAAGAGCAAAGATAAGATTTTGTAGTGAATTGCGCAATCGAAGAGCTTTCATGAATATGATTTCTTATAGAATATGAAAAGTTTCTCGAAATATGCAATTTCTTTGATCATTGTATTTTTAGAATTTATAGACCTGTACAACTATATCTATCTTTAAATCACTAATTAAATACAGTGATTTCTCAGTAAATTTCTCAGATAATCAATATCAACTAGATAACTAATGAACCGATACTTTTAAAAACTGAAATATATGATCGAACACGAATTATCAAAAATTTTAACTCACACCATTACTAATTATCACTTTTCAAGACTTGCGCGTTTCACTACTTTTATAAATATGTGGCGGATCGGTATCAATAGGACGCCAACAGGTCGAGCCGCGGGTACCAACCGCCAACACTAGAGGGCTACGACGACAACGAGTCTGTCTAACTCGCTAGCGGTCGAATATACGAGCGATTGATATAAATACCGCACCTAGCGAGACTCCCTCTACGTCTAAGGCAGGGACTACCGGGCATAGCCTTACTGACGAGTCCACCGGTAGTCCCGGGACGAAACGCACAACTCTCTTTCCATCCGCCACAAATATTTCATGTTGATCTGATGTTTTCTCAACTTGTTAATCGAGGAAGATTGAATTCACTCGTCATTTAAATTCTCAACTTCTCGAATATAATTTGCTTGTAGATCTCCTATTCTATAATACTTTCTTACGGATCTTGTATGTTTCCTGTATCATATCATTTTTGCTAGATATAAATCACATTGTATTTACGTTTACAAATATTAAAATTAATTTGAAAATTAATTTTTATTGGTCACAAACTTCATGGGACGGCCCAGTTAACAGGTTAAATATCAACGTTTTTTAATCGAATGTAATTCCCTATTCTGTTGCAAATGGAACGATTCGTGCGTAAGCGTACGGCGAATCTATGGATTAAATTCGTCATCGAGGGTTCGAAGGCGAATTGGTCGGGTAAATGACTCAGTCAACGGTCGTGGCGTGGCCGCAAATAGGAGAAGAACAAGATGCGATCTATCAACTAGAATCAATTGGTCTACTTACCGTCGTTGAGGCGCTCGAACTTCGGTGCTGCTTCGTGGGCGGACTTCCATGGCTAGTCTGCACGTCGGTATTTAATTGACGATTCACAGCTGCTGGCTGATGTTGCTGCACCGTCGGCTCTATGTCGAGGTAGCAGTGCGCCTCCAAGTGGCTTTGCGCTCTCCGTTCTTCGAGAACTATTCTGCGCGCCGCACAGAATATCTTGTAATATACCTGGAATAGATATGGATCGTCTGAATGGCCTGCCACGTGAATGTAAAGTACGATAGAACTCCTATAGTCTGAATTAATAATAGAGTAATTGGAGATTTCGCGTAATTGAAAAAGTCGGCTTAATAATGAAAATTCATATAGCTGCAGAATATATTGCACTCGTAGCCACAAATAATTCAAGTTAAATAACCAACAAAATTTACTTAAGTTAATAACTAATATTGGGAATTAGTATACTTAAATCTTCAGCCTCAAAAATCCATCACTACAACTAAAAATATTGAAACCTCGAGTTTCAATACATAACAACACTGTGTTGATACAATCAATATCAACTGAGAGGTAGACCACGTTACCCAACAAGGTTAACAAAATTGTCGATCACAGGAAAATCTACCACGAAATCATTTACGGTAGTCTTATATATCAATCAAGCGAGGAATTCTACAATGCGTGCCTTTTTCAAACAAATTACCTCCGCGTAACATATATTGTCGTTTTATTCGTAACAAACACCACAGCGTCGCATTCTATTGCATTAATTAAAGTAGTGGATAGCAATAAAACTGTCGCATGCGTGGCAAACAGTAACGATGCTTTCTCAGTGTGGCAATTATTTAACTGCTATTATGTCAATTCACGTTAACGCTCGGCACCACGATCGCGATGATATGCACGATCGTTTATGCTCCGTAGCTGTTACGCCTGTGTTCCCGCCAATTATTTTCACGGAGCTTGCTTGCCACACGCTAAGCATCCAATCAATCGTGGCAATGGAACCGTCGAAAGTCAGTTCTCATTCTTAACCGCCGAAGATCAATACTCAGTCGATGAAAAATCGGGAGGTTAACGCCTACCTACTTGCTTTGATAGATATTCGCTCGGCTGTTTTATATTTGCGGCACTGTAGTATAATGGTTCGTTTAGTCCAAGCGAGAGAATGTCCGTTCTTCCTCCACTTCACTCATATTTATTAAAACGAAAGTATAAACGAGCATTCTTTTGCTGTTTGACGATTGTTCAGCGAATAGGAAATCAAACAATTTTTAAAACAATGATGCAATACCTGATTACTTAGTCAGAGGCACTGACTTCTCTTCCCTTAGATTACCAAATAAAGATAATCAAATATGTATGATATATCTTTTAGTGCGCGGCAGAATTTTAGTAATTAGCTTATGTGTGTCACGAGACGAAGAAGGTTGGAAATCGCTGGCATTGAGCATTCTTACGATATTGAGATACCTGATTTTCGATTTGGCTAGCAATCGCAAACGGCGAACGAATGCTCGTTTACAATTTCAACTTTTAATTTTGCTAAAGTGGAGAAGGAGCAAGTATTCTCTCGTTTGTTCTAAACGCACCAAAATGTTTCTTTTGCTGAATTCTGTGGTCTATCGAAGCGGCGAATGAAACGAGAGATTTACGTACATGTTTAGAATTCTTGAATTCACGGAGATTTTATTGACCAAAGTTTTATTTGTTTCACGCAATGAATGGCTGTTAGTTGTAACACGGGCGAGATACAATGCGTTCTACTACGAGGATTTACTGGATTTTGAACTAATCTCTACAAACATCGATACGTGTGTAGGCGTGTATCTGTAGATTAAATGTATTTGGACTGCAATCTATATAATTTGTAGTACCCGGAATTTACATATATGTGAAACAATACATCAGTAACAAATTTCAACACACTTCCTTTTATTTACTATTTATTCAATTAATTTTTCATTTAATTTCTTCTATTAGCTTGAATGTAACCAATGTTACCCTTACTAAGTTAAATTTTTCATTAAGAATTACGTAACTATTGTGCTGGAATTTGTTTCTCGTATTTACAACACGGAAATTTGTAAAATGATATTTTCGTTCCATAAATTGCTTCAGTAAATGTATTTTAATACTCGCGTATTCGTGCATTAAAAGATACACGAATTGAAATACAGATTAGATTACAGTATAGATTAATACACGTGTGTTTAAAGTTTTATACTGTCATGTATTACAAATTACATTTTGTAAGATTTCTATGATTTAATATTTTATTTTTTGTGTAGGTGCATAAACTTATTGTTTTCAAAATTCAGTGAGATTTGCCCTAAAATACAATGAATTGTTAAAAATCGGATATTGCATGTGTTACAACTTAATAATAAGAGAAAAAAGCTTGACCAATTTCCTTATAGCATATTTCGTTGATTTAATATTATCATTCTATTATGAATTTTGCCCAGCCAAGAAAATCAATTACTACAACGTCTACTGTCTACGAGTTAATTAAACTGAGATTGTAATTAAGGAGCGAAGAATCATGATAGATATAAATGTAAAACCGATACAACTATGAATTACGTAATACAGTCGATGGTACTTTCAATTAATTCAACGAAACATCGTGATTACGATCGACAAGCAAAGTGTTACTCGAGAAAACGCTAGGGGACCTATTTTATGGCGCTGAATAATTGCGTAATTCGCGCCATAATGAAAAGTTCAGTTTCCTCTTTAGGGAAATTATTAATGGCAAACTAATTAAAAACCAAACGGTATTATCTTTCAATCTTTGACATTTTGCAAATTAAATAGTGCCAATCTTACTTACTTGAATTTTACTTGATTTTATTAATGAAACTATAGCTGCAAACGCGACATTTTGCGTTTAATCATTTGTATTTTTGCAAATGAAATTATCAAACTGGCCAACAAGAATTAAATATTCTAATTGAAGCTAGTATAATATAGCGAGGAATTCAATTTAAAGAAGAATTTTTAACTATTGGTCTTTGATACTAAAAGATTCTGACAATTTATAAAACATTAAACTTAAATTATAAAGTATTATATGATTTGTAAAATACTTTATGAATTATAAGATTTCTTAATGCTTATTCTTTAACGGCAAAGAAAATAACAATATAAATAAAATAATAAAAGATATATACAATTTATAGCAAATATATATCTCTAATAATAATTTCTGCTTGCTTCTTTTACCAAGAAAGTATTACAAGTTACCAAGTTTTAATAGTTTCTAACAGAGGATGGAAGGGTTGATTTATGAGCAGCTCGATCGATTTAGAGTTAGCGCAAGTTAGAAATTATAATCATCACTCGCGCTGCTCTGTAGACAATCCACTTGGTAACGTAACACACTTTCTAACACATTAATCAAGCTTCATTAGATCGAAATAACTAACTTCGTTGTCAGCCGATATATCATCAACTCCCAATGACTCTCTAATCTCTATACATCGTCGACGTCTGAATTAATTTAATAAAGCTCGATAACTTATTACGTCGCTTAGAAGTGGGAATATCTCTGAAGCTTAAAATAATTAGCAAGGCTTCTTAATAATCCTTATTCACTATTAACTCGCTCCTTATTCTTTAAAGCAAAAAATCAATAATAAATTACTGAAGCCTCCTAATAATCATTCTTAACCATTAGCTCACTTGTTACTCTCTCCATTAACTTATTCGGTAATGAAAGAAAGAATAATCTGAGAATACGATAGAATCAAGTTCAGTGGCTAATTTAAATCTTTTGTAAATAATTGTCTTAATGCTCCGAAGCTTTCTAGTTTTCTCGGAGAATAATTGAAATTAGAACGCCTCGTGCTCAGAATCGGAGGACTCTTAAATTCGAATTTAAGAACGAACTTTTCCAGTTCCAGCGAATTTATTCTAAACTCGTAATTTAGAACACTTTAAAACCTACGACCGAGTAGAATTTTACAGTACCTTGCGTTTTGTAAGTGTAAAGATTTTCCATTTGAATATCAACATTTTAAGCACCCACTAAAAAAATCTCATTGTTTACTACATAGTATGCAGTGAATAGTTTTCATTACATTAGCATCGTTTATTAAAACTTTCAAAAATTAAATCTGCATTATAACAGTTGGCCCAAGTCCCATCTAATTCCCATCATTTTTTCATTTTTGAATGAGTTTTGAAGCAGAAAATCGTGAGATCAACGTTCAATTGTTAATTCATTATTTTTCTATAACTCTCGCAAGTAATTTCTACATTTACAATGTGTACTCTATTTTATGTTCAAACAATCCAAAATTATGATTAATCGTTTCATGACAACGTGGATCGATTATCATATTTCGTACTAAACAAGCACGTATTTCGATACTTATTAATGAGAAGGTACATACAGTAAGACTACAAAAATTATTGACACAACAATTAATCAATATACGTGTTAATTAATTAAGTCCAAATATATTAAATTTCATACTATTTCGTAATAATTTTATATGACTACACAAATGTGATACTATGCAAATGAAATGGAGAATAAGAGCATGTCTCAATACTTTTTGTAGTCTCTATAGATTCAACAATATCTTACTTGAATCATCACGAGCAGAGGTATGTAGAAGCTCCCAAGCGTAGCGTAAATTTGATAGAAGAAATTCTGGCAAACAACGCAATGAGACGGCCCACTCTCGGAGTAAGTATGCTCGTTTCCCATAATCAACAATGGTGGCAAACTGATACAGGCCGCTCCCAACCAAACAAGGCTGACGTAAACGATCATTCGTCGCGGTGTTCTTTTCACCCCGTACTTCAGCGGCTTCGTTATGGCACAGAACCTGCAACAGCGACACGAAAATCTGTATTCATATATTTTTCGGTTAATATAATACGAAAACACAGTCTAATTATGTAACCCCTTAACGTACAATTTTTTTTTATCTAACTAACAAAAATGCACAACTTTTGTTTTAGCAGAGTTGCTTTTTATCTACATATATAATATAATATATTTTTTTGTAATTCTAATGCTATACCTTACGTCTTTAAATATAATACGGTGCTAAACATAAGGCGGGAACTGAAAGAAAACAAATGCTTCCATAAATAAGCGAATATAAGAAGAGATTATAATGAATGAAAGGAAACTAGATTTTGACTAGATTCTCAATTTTTTATTCCGTTCGTGATTCGTAATTTCATTAGTATAAAAGATTACTTCAAAATTAACGATTTAAAAGCGGGATACAAATTTCTCTAGTATTTTTTTGTGCGTCTCACTCCATCATACTAATCAATCGACATGTGAAACTATTTACGCTTATTTTTAATCTCATAAAATGTTTTTATAAATACAAAATCGTGATTATCTTTATCAGTAGTAAGAATGTACGAAAGATGATTGGTTGGGTGTGCCCGTGTCTCACATGGACTTGTGTATTTTAGACATTTGGTTGTGTCAGTACTTCACACGGGCACAAACGTAAAGGGGTTAAATAAACCAAACCCCATTCTGCTGTTCATGGGACGTTTTGTTCTCGTGTCCCTTCCCTCATCTTCTTTACATGGTTTCTCTGAATTACATATCTCTTGTTACAAATTCGTATGTCAACTTGTACAAAGTGTAAAGAAAATACGTGTCACGGGGTTGCTAGATTATTCTCTACATTTCTCGTTCGATGAAAGCGTGCGTTAGAATGTAATACTTGGAATCAGAAGTCATGGTCTAGTTTAGTTCGTTCTTCGTAGCGATCGTTTATGTGATCGAATAGATTTGCTATTTTTATTGCATCCTTTGTTAAACTAAAAGTCGTGAAGCAAAAACATTTACTTCTTCTTGTTGAATGAAGATTCGTAATTTAAGAAAATTTGAAATATCGATTGTAATATGAATATTAGTAATTATATATATAAATTATCAGCTTAAATGGAAATGAAATTAGCGAATGTGAAGTTGAAAAATATGTATTACATATTCAGCAAGCGATAGATGCATTTGGAAACTTGTTAACCGAAATTAATTTTGAATATATATATATATCGCTGAAAGAAATATGAGATTGAAATTTTGTAGATGGCTGAGAGCTTTTCATTCGCGATATTAATATATTCTACCTGTCACGAAGAACGTCGTACTTCTGATGTCCTACTTTCGAACATTCTCTTCATGATATTGGACGTCTACAATGTGATTATATTATGAATTAAATAATCGACGACGATTTTATATTTTTTTGAGGAAAGAAAATGGATTTAATTTTAATATGGCCTTTAAAATCGTCCAAATGTTCCTTAAAATATTCAAATTTTAAATAAATCAGACAACTAATCAAAAATCTCACAGAATGTATAATAATCATTGGCATGTATTATCAATCGATTAAAGCAGCTGTAACAACCGTACGATGTCTTTTACTTCTTCTTTGTTGTTATAACTACATGAAGCGCCCCTATAACCCTATCAATTACAACAATCCCAAATTTGATTCTTCAATTACATGGTGTAATTCAATTTCACGAGACTCGATCAATCGCAAAACTCAATTTCCTACGAAATTTCTGGTCACGGAGGCTACTCACCGGTCCACGGAGATCATGCAGAGGTTCAGGATGCTGGCCGTGCAACTGAGCACGTCGAAGCTAACCCAAAGGTCGCACATAATTGCACCGAAGGACCAATTACCGGAGATCTCGTAGAGCAACGCCATCGGCATTACCAGAAGAGCGACGCAGAGATCGCTAACTGCAAGGCTAACCAGCAGATAGTTGCAAGGCCTTCGCAGCTTCCTAACGAGGAACACGGCAACGCAGACTAGAATGTTTCCAATCACAGTCCCAACTATGATGCTGCCAAGCACCAGGGCGATAAGTATTGCCTGCGAACAAACAAAAATACCATGTTATAAAATGGATTGATTTTCTAACGGAGAGCGTTGAATTAAGAAGTTCAAATTAGCTCCATGTCGATTCGTAATATTCGTAATCTGGATTATAATTTATCTTGGCAAAGACAGATTGTTTACTAATAGAATTTAATTTGAACTTTAATTTTAGTTACTTGTAACGGAATTGAATGTCTGCTTTTAAATCGCCGATAATCATTTTATCAGCAACGCTGTCATCGACACCACGTTCGCCAACGATATTTATTTATCAACACGTTAAAATCGCCGGCGATCATGTCATCGACATGTTGCCGACAATAGTTATTATACTTTCTTATTTTTTATGCACATTGCATGTATAGATAAGGATACATAATCCACGATAACATGTGGTGATAAGTATAATAATTGTCAACAAAAGACAATGTCGATGAAATGATTGTCAATAATTTAAAGGTAACCTGAATTTAATTAGGTCTTTAATTTTAATTTCAATTATTTGGACTGAGATATACTAGCTAATAGATTAAGAATCACAGTGGTACAAGTCAATTCATTATTATTATTTTGTCGTAAAACGATATTTTACGTATATTATGCAGTTATAAGAAACTTAATATAAAACTTTTTGAGATTATGAAAGTCCACATTATAAAAGAACCATCAAAATACCTCCAACAGATTGCTGTAACAATTGCACAGAAATCTGTTCACGAAATCAGTACCTAGAGGAGGAATGATAGTTTCAACACTGAAACTCAATACATCCGACATGGACATCGTAGAACACGACAGTGTAAATGTTGGAATCGGTAGATCTAATACACACCTAGATTGCTAGATTAGCAGATCTAGTACGACGACATCGGTCTCGCGAGACTCGATGACCAAGAACATAAGGACAGCAAATCTTGTACATTGAAATCGATATACAGTGTGTCCGGTTTAACTGAGAACTGAAAACAATTGAATATCTCGAGAAATATGAGGGATATGGAAAACTGTTTTGGATGAGAGCCGTAGAGTATAAAAGGACACAGATCGTTAGACTGCGGATTATTACGCATATATGGGAAATTTAAAAGTACGAAAATGTACAGGACAGGATATTGTAACATAAATTCATCTTGTTTCTATACATGTATTGTATATATTGTAACAAATATAAAAAGAGGACGAATGTATGTTACAATCATATAATATCATATGTTACAATCACATATACATATAACATGATATAAGAATGTATAAAACATACAGAATACCTACTTGTTACAGCATTTACTAGATAAAACGTGAAATAAATTTATTAATTGTGTTCATAAAAATGTATATTTGCATAAATATTCTTAGTCTACAAGTCTAATTTTGTGATAATGCTCAAATATCTTATGAAGATCGCTTATTATATTATATTTCTAAATATGGATCTACATTTTTTTATTGCATATTCCTAATATCGAGATATTTTCAAAACAATGACACACGTGCTTACACACGTAAGATTTTAAGATACGAATTTCCACAGACAGTCGAGTGCAGTCAGCATTATTCAATATACAAGTATATATGCAACACACATAATTTGCTCGGCGGGCATTGCATTAGGTCATTCTATAAGTAATGCAGCGTTGGTTTTCAGATTCCGAATGGAAATAAAAAATTAGCTGCCTACAATCGATCAGTGATAAATATTCCCGTACTTTTTATAATTCAATACCTTATGCCCCTATTAAGTTTTTGATTCCAACTTCTTAAAACTTCGATAGTAACAACTCCTATTGTTTTCAGCTGAACTCTTAGAAAAACCGCACTACTTATGGGATGACCCAATATATCATAGTACCACTAAAAAAATTTGTATGTGTAAGGGCGTAGATATAAGATAGCGCAATATGATATATCATAGGCAACTTCTAGAATATAGCACGCAATGGTCATAAGAGCGAAATTACCGGACTCAATAATCACTGATGACAAATAAATAAACATCAATGCTGGAATTATTTTTATGTGAACCGTACAAATGCATCCTACTATTTTTCACAATATGAATTTATCTGATTAAACCACTGTTGGTAAACATGCTTATTATTGCATTTATAATGAATAACGATTGATGGCTTGTTCCACTGTAGTATGAATATATGATATATAAGAAATTTTATTTTGGTTCGATACGGGGGTTCGATAGTAATCCCAATTACAAGATACCCTAATACGTTGAGCATGTAACACTAGTAAACAATAATTGTTTCCAGATACTACTTTTCACAACTAATTTCAACTTTTATCAATGGAAAGTCTAATATTAAAGCTAACAAATTTGCATTAAAATTTGTTTGAAATTATCGATGAAAAACTTTATAACGAAACTAACAATTGTTAATAACAAATTTCAGGACGAAGCATTTAATTTAATAACAAATTTTCCTTGAAGCACGAGAAGCTGAAATATCACAATTAAATACAAACTGTGAACTGAAATGTTTTAACAGCATAGTAACAAATAATTAATACATCAGGGACATTTAACAACAGGATAAAACGAAATTATAACCGTAATTAAACTGGCCACTGTGTAAAACGTACAGTTTAATTTAAAATAATCTTACAAACCGCAACACGATGCTCGCCACCTTTTATTTATATTTATCACGTGGCTTGGCATTTTTATCGCAAAAATCGTTGTTATAGTGGCCCGGTGTATGTATGTATCACTGGATTTCAACATTTCATGCTCGTTGGTATAAGCGAGTTCGGCGGCACGTACGAAAGATATTGGCATACCATTATATTTATTATAGCTACATTGCGGATATTTATGCAACTCCATATTTTTATGAATACGGTTGAAAGAGTAGGACCAAGGTAGAGATTAGTTCCACTAACCGAATGTTATAACAAGTACCATACTTGGATATTTTACATATCTGCATGCATTTTTGCATCTTTAATACGTTCGTCGAGGATCCGATTTTTATTTCCTACAATATTGTATACGAACAAATAATATTCATATAATACCCGTCTTTATATTGTGAAACTTTATAAAATAGAGTAAAAGAGGACAAAAGAACGCAAGAATTATTTATTCATTATCGATGCACAAATATTGAATGCACGTCAGCGTAATGAGCTACCCTACTTAGTTCCTACATTATTTAGCCGTTCGATATTAATCGGAACAAAAATGCTAAACATGTGCTTTTATCATGAAACATGGCCGCAAAAGTTTTGTAATGTGTAGTTTATATTATTCTAACTATTATTCCTCTACAATAATATTATTACAAAATTATAATTAATATTATTAGCGATATTGATTATGAAAGTCATTATGTGAAATTTTTTACTATTTATTAGTATCAGCATTTAAAAATGAAGAACAGAAGAATGATACCATTCACGCAAATTTGCAAACATTTACAACCTTTCCTTCCTGAAACAAAATTCTTGATTTCCAAAAATTTATAATACTCTTTACAAATTTACTATGTATATTTTCTATTTATTATCACGTTAAATATGCTAGATTTGTTGGTTCATTGTATCTAAACAATTTTCGTAATACAGACGATTAATAATATACATAATATACAATTATAAACTGAAAATAATTACAAAATTACAAATAAAATAAAGTTATCTACTTTCGCAATAACAAAAGAGAGAAGGTATAGAAATTTACTAAATTCGCGAAATTTTCAAGCACATCGACATGCTTGAAGTGTTTCAGTATCATTTCGGTGGAATATTTTATCGAAATGAAGAGGATGCTTTTGGTGTAAGCACGCGAGTAATTTATCCTCGAATTTGAGAGTCTGGGGAAAAACTCGATATATGTACGTTGTACACACGGCCAGCTATCGCTTTAAATCATTTCTATTAAATTTTTCAGTGCACCCAATTCATGGCTATATCTCAAAGTTAAACTTCATCGATATAAATTGGGTGTTTCGATGTTATAGTATTCGGCATGGATCGCATCCAAAATTAGGCTTTGCATTTCATTCGAGCGAAATCCCATAATCAGATCATGTAATTTACGAAACGCAGTCATCGATAGAAAGGGCATGCCTTAATCACGGCCGCGTTAATGACGCGATAAACCTCATCCCTTTCATCCTCTGATAATCTCTCAAATATCCAATCAGTTCGTTAAATGGAAAAAACGATTCAAAACTGAATGAGAGTTGTGCGAATTGAAAATTTTCCTTCAATCAGGTTACTTCGAAACAAAATGTGTCGAAACATAGGATTAACTTTTACATTCTTACATTTTTCGCTAAGCTTTTATATCAAAGCTAATGAAATTTTTTAAACCGAGTATACAGACTGTGTAGATTTATGTTTTTATTTTTAACTGTAGTTTATTATTTCATAAGTGAAAGACTTGAAGCTCTAGCGAAAACTTCTCTGTATTTCTAAGAAACGATCGATGAATCGAGTGTGACCGATGTATAATGTTTCTATAGAAATACAAGAATAGCTGAGGTATCAACAGATATTTCGAATCTAGAGAATGCTCACCAATGAAGAATAAAGGGAAAATAATATCTAGATTGAATTTCTATAGAAGTGATATTAAGCGAGGAAGTGAGTGGAGATTAAATTGCCAATTTTTATACGAATATATTTTGAAAAGTGTACTACTTAGAGAGAAATTTACTCATTAAATATTATAAAGAATTTATACTTTGGATATTTTATGTGTTTTTGTACATCACGCGCCTTTCATTCTCGAGTCTTAAAATTTCTCATAATCGCATAAAAATCCACAATCTAACTCTACAAACTATGTTTCATTACTTTGACATTAATCGTACTCAGAACAGCCGATGAATAATGTTGCAATCACAACACCTTTCAATAGAAAGATGACAAGGATTTCGAAAGAGTTTTATTGGCGCGATCGTGAGAAGCTGCTTATGAAGGATTTCTCCAAAGAATCGTCCTCTAAATTCATCGCTTTAAAGGCAAACTAATTACGAAGTTCACGAGGACAGTGACGCGAATTACGGAAGTTTTATCGAAATCCTTGGATTTCCCAACCGCATTGTAATGGAATTTTTGAACTATATTAAGGATGTATATTGGCTCGCTACACGAGAACTTCGGCCGCGTTATCTTTCGCCGGATTTTCAAAGAGAAAGCCGAAGTAAATACAGAAGTATATGGTTCACGAAAATATTTGAACGTTTAAATTCTCTGCGCAACAACTGTAATATAGAACATTATATATATTAAACATATTATCATAAGAATATTCCATTGCTTTAGGAGAAAAAGAGAAATCTCTTATAAGTATTAAAAATTGCTTAAATTAATTAATTTTTTAATTAAAGAATTATAAAGTGAATCATTTATGCTAAAATTAAAACATAGATATATATCTTTATTCCTTCCCAAAATCTGCACATGCATGCTGCTTAAATTATTATTTCAACTTACCACACATATTTAATTAATAATTAATTTAGAATTAATTAACATAACTTTATAACTTGTAATGTAACAATGATCGATAATGACTCATAAACTGACGCGACGTTAAATAAATAAAAAAGAGATAAAAAGAAACGTTTTGTACGGGGAAATGAAAGAAATCTACGATAACACGCTACCTTTGAATAAAATAACAGAAAAAGATAGAATGATTCGTTGCCCGACATAAAATCTAGCTTTCGAAATTTTTCTCGGGTTGAGACCCAGGAAAGATCCTTTGTCCTTGCATGTACTTGTTATTGCTTGCTTTCTGCGAATGCAAAGGAAGGAATTATTTACAGAAAATTCGATAAATCAAGCTGATTATGCTTACGTTAGGTATTTGAACGGTTCTTTGAAGACAAAGAATTTGTAATAAGATATTTCACGGTATAAGCTTTGCTTTGTAATACGCAAAGTGAAATACGTAGAAGATATTGCAAACTGAATGATGGAAGATAATATTCATACACTACTAACAAGATAAATACAGACTAACAAGCTAGCTTGTCAGCTATGAAATTCGTTATTTTGTACTTTCGTTCGCTGTTTCTTTGAAGTGATAGGAGAAAGTCTAATAAAATATAAATGCTGATTTCATAACGAAAAAAAATTGCAGATTGCTCCGGGAAAGAAACGCGATCGCACGAAGAATACTCTAGATCTGCACAGTAGGATAAATAAGAAACATAGAATGAAATTCTTTTCATATGAAATTTCATGTTTTGGGAAACTGAATTTGAAAGTTTCTTAAATAGTTGGTTGAGCCTTTCAATTTCTTGGGACTGTTACATTGCTACCAGATTAATTCTGGTCCTAATTACATCGACAACGACCATAACAATTCTATGATAAAGAGTAAAAGAAAAATATTTCCACGGAATTCTGTGATATCATATGAGGGCAAAATGAAATTCATTCCATCAAATAAAATCCAAAGTTGTAGGATATTAGTGCTGAGTACAAATTTATTTAATTTTATGTATGTTTATGAACTTAATTATATAAATGGAACATAGATAGAGACCTATCATATTCACAAAATATTATATCAGGCACTTTACTCTAAATATTATATATATTTGCATATTATATTCACTTCACATATTTTTGCGTCTTTAAATTTTCCATAAATGTATAAACATCCGCTTATACAACAGTTATAAATATTACACAACATCACAAATATTATACACTCTTTTGTACTTTCGAAGCATTTATTTCACAAAAAACTACAAACCGATGTGGGAGGACAGTTAGACGTGTTATGTATATTGATGACGAGACTGGATATTGAATGTAGTCAAATATATTTAACCTGTTTGTGGTACAGAGTTCGTCGTTGTTCGCTAAATGTTGCTCGTTATGCGTATACACGGTAACTCATTAACTGATTACCGATTGACTGATAACTGATCGATTCGTGATTGGCTACTGATTCGCTACTGACTCCTCCAAAGACTCCTTGTCTTAACGATCGTGTTCGGTTATTTATACTGGTCGGGGGAGTACCGGAAAGTTTAAATTCAACTTCGATTGACGGTTGCATGTAGCGGCGACATTGTTTTGCCTGGAGTTTGTTTGTCGCTACGTCTGGTATGTCACGACGGTGTCAATGTCCCAAGGCGAAACAACAACATGAGTCGCTCTGGATTCGCATCGTCCTCTGACTCATATGCCGCTACACCGATTAAAATAAAAAACATCCTAAAATTTCAGGAACAAATGAACCACAAAAATATTCTATGAATGATTATCCGATCCACGATGATCCAACCGAATAAATTATCCTGTATGGTTATCCAAAATACTCGGATTCTACCGTCTGCGCGACTTTGTGAAACGATATTTAAATCAATTTCTCTATATATTTTTACCGACACTTTGTCCCAGGAAGATAAAACTCCGACATTTTATACCTGTTACTATTACATTTCGCCGAAACGGCGCGGCAATGGAACAAGGATTATTTATGCAGTTATTCGCGAGTTTATCTAGACTCGCTAATAAAAGGACCGCCATTTCCTTCGTCCTCTCCATCGTCTACGTGGACTAAGCTAATTATATACTTATCGTTAACTGCACAGTTCTCGAACTTCCAACCGCAAGAACTTTACCGTACGACATACCACCCTCGACAACGCTTTATTGCAAACATACCCGACATAATTATTCATGATCTTTACGTTAATCTTGCGCCAATGATCTTCCTTCGATATCCGCCCTGTCGAAGGTATGAGAAACTTAAATGGATTTTCGTATAATCTCGTGGGATCAAGGTGATACCAGTTCGCGGCCACACGAAAGCTACTTATACGTATAGTCTACTACATTCTTCGAATAGCATGGAGGAGAATAAAGTTTAAGAAGTCGATAAAAGGAAATTTAATTAACTGGTGACCAAGTATAATGATTATGTGGGTATATACAGGATGTTCCAGGACTTAATAGGCAAACTTTGTTACTATCAGAGTATAAAAAATGTTATATACTTGAACATATACCATTTAAATGTTCATTAAAAAATTATAATTCAAATAATAAACATGATGAAATATTAACATACTTGCAGTTATTGTGTTATGGGAAAGAACAGAACAGATTTATAATCAACACAATCATTACCTGTCAATACTCCCGTGGAAGCAACTGCGGTAAAAAACTGGATTTATCATCCCAGGAAGCTTATTTTGATTTTGCTTCATCTCAATGAATTAACCACGTTATTATTTGTTAATACTTGCAAAAATCATAAAAACTGCATAAATTACCGCAATTCATGAAGCTATACGCGTATATAATTATCAATTCTTAATTCGTTAAAATTAAGAAATGAAGAACACTTCAACATATAAATTCAACAAAGTTTCCAACCTAGTATATGTAAATGTAACGAAGACGAAACGTCCGGCCCTAATTTCATATCATACCAAACGTAGTTTCAGTCTATTTCGTAGACCCCAAAATTTTGCCGAAATTAACTCCACAAATTTAACAAACATTCTCGTCAAACCACGTAACACGAAACGCAAACGAGACCGTCCCCTACAGAACCACAAAGTGGTCCATTAATTACTTTCCGCTGCCCTCTACACCCCTAATCCTAAATTTACCAAACACGAGAAAAAAGAAAATATCATTCGACATACCTTAATTGTTCCCAAGTTCGCGTTAATGACCTAACTGCGTGCGCAGACAAACATTAAGGCCGGTTCTGTTGTGCCACGACACAATGAAGACCTACATATCTACAGGGAAAGTTAGGTAATCATCAGATCAGTTTCACCGTTGTTAAAGTTTGGTATTAGGCCAGATTTATGACACGGCCAAGAAGGCTTGCCATTTATAGAGAAGCATGGTAGCTTTACCATCATCTACATTACATGTATTACTTAGATTGCATGTGACCACAGTAGTAATTTCACTATCTGTGATAGTAGCGACATATATTTTTCATACACGCTGCAGTATGTGAATCATTTAACACAATTAAGAATATGAACCCTTTAACACAATTAAGAATATGAACCCTTTAACACAATTAAAGATGTGAATCATTCCATAGGGTAAGTGATCGAAAATGTCGTAAATAGTCTTTCAGTTCTATATCGTTTCATTCAGGCGTGTAGCAAATTTATCGTTTATACACGAGACCTTCTGATACATGAGTGTCCGCCTGGATGGGAAGATCCAGCTGCGTGTAGAAAAGTGATGTACGCTTAAAGATTGACTTTACGGTTTACGTTTTACGAAACTACTGTTCACAATACAGTCAAGAAGAAAAATAAGCAAATAGGTAGTGGAAATGAGATATATATAATATATACAGTAATATATATAATATATAATAATATATAATAATAAGATTATATTATGACTCGTTTATACGAATAATTTAAATTATTTACTAAATAATCTATGTACTATAAAGATGAGTAGCGGTTCATGGATTTTACATTTAGCGTGCTGCGTGTTACATGCACATATAATCATAAATTTAATTAAATTGGTTCAACCATTTTGATGTTGTGTGTAGAGCAGCTTGTTTGATTTGGTCTGAACGCTAGTCAAATTAAGAATAGCCCCCTCCCTCCAAGTGTCTTTATTTGAATTTTTTCTTCGAAAGATCGCGTAGAAAATGATTTTGTCTGAATAAAGAATCCTCGGAATTCATTTTTAAGGATTGATATACTCGTGTATGAAATCACGATTTGAACTAAATCAACAGAGTGAAAAAAAAACCTTTAAAAATTCACAGCAGTCACAGAAACGAGTAGGTCGTGATGTGACTAGCGCGGAAATATTTACGTAGTACAATGTAGTACAAATGTAGAACATTTCAACCGAAGAAAAAATGTGTGGGATGGTGAGAGAGGATATTAACGGCTATACTGATACAATGGACAGCGATAGATTTACGTCTAGTCTAAAAGCGATTTTCAAATATTGTGTTCACGTCTGACGAGTAGAAAGCAAACTGCGAACCGGCTGCAGTTATTGATGCACGGTTCGTTTGTTCAAAGAGTCAACTCACCTGACAGTGGGCCGCGCAGAAATAACAGCGCAAAACAAAAATTATAATATCGGCGACTCATAAAACATTTCAGCGTGCTGCAGCGCGGTAACATATGTTGAGTAGCCACCTCTGATACGCAATAAGTAAGGCAGTATATAACATTATTTTGGTCAAACTTCATCGATACCTACTTCCACTATCTGACCACTTATTTTTATTTCCAAGTGTATGTCGCTACGCGTCCGAAACGATAAAAATCCTTCTGCGACTGTTTAGATACTCGTTAAGAGTTAATCTCAAAGTTTCGAGTAGTCCATGGACGAAGTATCGCAAACCATTGCTCTATCAATCTTACCTGCGTGACCGTGTAGGGCGAATTTTTGCCTGGGAATCCTCGGAGGAATCCGTCGGTGTCTCGTGTAGCGACAGTGGTCAGGTTCAGAAGCAGGGTGCTTTCCGTGGTTATTGCGTCCTTCCCCTCCATACGAGCCTAGTCGGCAGTCCGGAGCATCCGAAGCGCCCCCCTTGTCGACGGCTACGTCATGCTCCTTCTCTCCTCTCGACCATGGGATTCCAGGCAGGCTCGGGCCGTGCATGAGAATCTTCACTCGATTCCACGATTCCACGACCTACCCCAACCGTTCGTCGTTACCGCTCGCACGGTCCGGTCTTCGTGGCTCTGAAATCGTTGTTTACTGGTTAGCCATCAGCGGATTATTGAGATGTATGCACAGTGACAAAGGAGATATTACTCTATATCGCTTATCGTCACGCGTCTTGTTTCATTGTCATTTGTATAATGTATAGTCAAACAAGATAATGTATTATTTAAATAATCATTTTTCGAATATATTGTTTAAACCATATCCAAGCTTGCTATTAATTTCTAAGATTATAGCGCGACGATTGACATTTTTCGATGTGGGATAATATGAAACACCTAATTTTAAAAGCTTTTGGCTGAAACGTGGCAAAATTAATAGATATTTGTATGTTGATAGTTAATTGTGCAAAAATTTAAATGCCTTGTAGTCATGATAAAGGATGTATGAAAAGTCAAATGCGACGTGTTAAAAAAAAACAATACCTACAATGGAAGATCTAAAAAATTTGTAAAGGAATCCCGAAAACTTTATTTCTAATATGAAAGATGAATATCTATTTAAATAAACGACGAATAAACAAATATCCTTCATTCTTTCGACTTGTATTAATGTCCCTCGTTTTCTATGTATTGAGCACGTGAATGATGCACCTGAAGCACATTCTCTGTGATCCCAATAAAAATGGCGAATATATTGAACCCGCTTTCATTATTATTGTCTCTTTTGTAGGTGTCGTCACAAAATAAATATAATTCTGTATCATTATCATCAGTTGTAGTATCGTGAACATGTTCCATATTACGTACACTCAACGTATTCCATATTGGGCACATATGTACTTCAACAGAAAAATAATAATCATACTAAGAAGAAAATAAAGTTAACGGGAAATTTCTTTTGGATATTCAAAAACAAATATGTTTAACGATTAATTATGCGAAAGTAGCATTTTTTAATTTGACATTACTAAAAAATCTCACTATTCAATTCGCCTCTCAAAGACTTTTGTACACTTTCAAACACAACAGTCAATTGCATCCAACGACAGATTTTCGAGTAAAGCTCAGATTTGAATATATCTTTATATTACCTTGAATATATCTTTTGCTTTTCTCGAAATACTTTACGTTGTTGCCGCTTAATTGTGTGTTACTTGCCGGGATATTGTAGTGTTTCATATTGGGTACAGTTAACCTGCTGCAAAAGTCTTTGTCGATATTACAAAACAGCAAAAGAGCTGGAGAATATATCGATTTGAATGGCTGTACTGATTATATGAATCCAGTTGAAAAGGATTCATTTTCACACATGCGACACCTTTGGTCAATTCACGCGCTTATCTTTATGATCATATAATGATCGAATTTATCAGAAAGAACCAATCAGACCCGCATTCCTTTGCCTAGCCATCTTCTCATCAGCGCACGGTACAGGTGTAATAGAGTAGTTCGGTAGACACGTGAAACATGGGGGTACCAAGATGGTGTATATACTACTGTTCTTGGGTGAGACGAGTAATTGAAATTGGGTTGCAGACTGGATTGGAATTTCGAATGTCTGTGGGTTTGCTCTGGTAAAACCGGTGTATACTACTTGGGAAGTTCAAATTGCTTCGAAAGGGCTGATGTTCATGGGAAAACTTGGAAATAATGAGTATGTTACGACGCAATGAAAATTTACAAGGATAAATATACGAAAATGTCTGTTTGCCTATATACAACAGAGAATTAATTGTAATTTGTAATGAAAAATTTTAATTAATCAAATCTTGTTTAGTTGTGTACATTGTGCAGCAGCATTCAATATTTTCAATAAATAATAGTTTAATAACCGTAGTGTAAATAATTGTGTCAATATGTAATAATTCATAAGAATTTAATTTGTGATATGGGAGAGTAAAATCATGTAATGCACATATTACAATGCAAGGTAAAATAAATTATCGGTTAATAGAATATCTCACTAAATTTGTTTAAAATAAACATATTTCTATAATTTTGAGGATGTTTATGTCCACAGTCAAAAAATAGATATACCTTGAATATTATTACCTTTACAATTTTCATGCAACGAGCAATATGGCAATATTTAAATGTAATTTCAAACTAAATTTAGATTCGAGCGATTAATTTCTAGAATAATTTATACCCGTTATATTTTTTCTTTATTGGGCTTCAAATTGTACAAACAGGAAAATTGGAGAAGCAACGCGAGCTCAATTAATCCCTGAGTTTAGGTAACTAAGATTTTAATTGCTTTATCACTGCTATCATTAAGACGCTTCCCCAGTCCGGAAATACATTGCACGAAATATAAATTAAGCAGAGATACGAAATTAATAAACCATACAACCACATTGACTCGAACGTTTGCGTTGTCGTTCAAATTATTCGGATTCTTGAAATTATTCGATATTACGTGCTGTATTCCTGGCAGCCACTTGATGAGAATAGTTTTGTACGGCCATTTCGCGGAAGAAAAATATTTTTACAACACTGAGCAAGACAATAGTAGAACGTAGAAGTAAGCATGCAGATAAAAACGTAAATGGAAATAAAAATGAAAATTATTTCAGAAGAATTAAATTCGTTATTCAGTGAATCGATTTAACGAAGTTTAATACATTTAATTGGAATTATCAGGAAATACATAAATGGATACTTTACATGTCCATATCTTTAATTATCATTTCATTTATATTTTAATCAAAGAGCATTTATTTTAATTCACGCGCTTTTCCTAACCATTTAGAAATTAATCGTGTTCACTTACAACTAGGAGGTCCTTTGCTTGGATGACTGAGGCTAGATACACGATTACAAAGAACTAAAAATGAAATTCAACTGTATAAAATCTCTAAATAATATGAAGAAGATATAGCAATCACAGTAGAATCCCTTGACTTTGAGGTCACTGCGGTTCTGGAACCTCAAGTGCGATTAATGGTGAACATGCTATACTTCGTATCTTCCTCGTATACGTATATTTGTATCCTGTTTCCTGAATTCCATCATGTCACAACATACGTACATTTCATTGAAGTTGTTACGATTAGATCGCTAGGAAGTAATAACTGAATCGTAGCTTCTGTCGGTGAAATTCAATACTGTATGTGTATATACATAGTTCGAAGTAGTGTTCGCCGTGCTTCAGTGGTTAGAATAACTTAACAGGCTAAATAGTCAGGATTCTGCGTTATTTGGGTTACTTTTTAGATTTTATATTTTATACGTTCCTAAGTACGTACTTGTTCCGAAGCAATTAGAGCAATCGCAATTGCCAGAATAATTTTTTACATTTTATAAGCATTTTAGTTTTGTAATTAGCAAATAAAGTATTGTAGTTATCAAATATTATGATATTTATTATTATTATACTATTATTATTATATTGGTATAACAACTATTTATTTAGTTAACAATAGACTCTAAACAATTGTTACTAATTACTAAGCAATTGATACAATAGTAAATAACAGCAATAACAATAATAATTATGAATGAGATCTATTTTTCCAATAATTATATAATATATGAATCGTATCATGTTCTTTTCAGGATGAGATAGAAATTATTCAAGTCTTATCTACTTGAGTTCCGAAGGATTCTCAATGAAATTTCGAAGATTTCAAAGTAACAACTTGCAGGAAGAAATATGAATACGCGTATCAGAAACTTTGCGATGGACGATTGCATTGCAAGTTCTACCGGGTGTAACTCAGTTTGCCGATATTTCACATTTCCACGATGGAAAGTTTAGAACCATTGGCGTTTTCCAAGACCTTTCACATTTCTTTGTTACGATATAAAATACGTGGTAACAAATGTTTTAAATAACGGAGATTCTAACTTTATGAACTAATAATTTAATCGATTATTTTACAATAAGAATTCACAATATTTTGCAGATAAGATTTTTTAAACAATCGGTGATAATGTATTCGAAGCCTCTTATAAGCAATATCATAATAACGTTTTATTATGCAAATATATTTTATTCACTACTACTATTCAAATTATTCTAAAAGTATTCCATGAATAATAAATCTGAAGACATCCTAGCTATCTCTACTTTTTTCTACTTTATTATTGACTGGAATCTTTTTTATAAATTTAATACTAGAACAATTTAATCGACTATACTATATATCTACTCTACTACTTTAGCTGCATATCATGTAAAACAAATTATAAAATATAATCGGCAGATTATTCTTTCCATTATTTTGATTACATATTGATTTTACTGTAAACAGCTACATTGACTGTTCAGAAATTTTCCAGCGTTTTAAGCTCAATGCTCCATCTAGGGCTTTCAGGAAGTTACCATTATTCTACACATCTCTGTATAGCACTAATTATGCGTCTAATAGCTGTATGAATTATATCTGAAAACACATCAACTTACTGGCCTATATACTTGAATATTTTTGCGAATCACTGTTCATATTTACGAAATATGTCAGAAACGTTGTACGTAATTAATTTCTATTCCAGCATCATATGTGATTTACTATTAGTTCTTGATTATTTATTCACTTATATTTATCGATCTTTGTCTGTACAAAGGATGTTACCCGTACAGTAAATATAAATAAATAAACATATTGATTTGTTGCAATTACATCAATTTGACATCAAGACATAAAAGCACTCCTTATCAACAAGATATTTTTCACTAAATACAAAATTTTCTATATCCATTCTCACGTACTGGAATTATTGATAATTGAAAATAATAATAAAAGACATGTATTGGACTTTTGAAAGGGCACCTTGATCTGTCAAGAGTTAAAAATTACATTGCTTCTAAACGTTTCGCAGTGTATTATATACATCAAAACAAAAGTATGCGAATTAAGTGCTCGTTAAGTTATTTAAACGTCACGTAATTGTGCAAATTATGGTATTTTTAGCCAGCTATCCATTACATTGGAAGACGAGGCGAAGTTCGACTAGGTTCCTTTGTTTAATCGGACCTTAAGTCGACCGGTGGTCCGAGAGATTCTCTGTGGAATCGTGGGTGTTACGCTACATTGGTCTCATTAATTCGGGAACATCCTGATAGTTAAGCTCGATCGAGGTCCGCTCGACCTTAAATTTATCTCCAATTTAAAGGATACTCCCAACAGTGAATTTCGTAATGGCGGTAGCCAGCCGCTATTTTCACTAAATGGGGGGAACGTGCATTGAAAACCTGACACCGACGAGATTCATGTGAAACAGAAATATATCACCGTATATTTCCCCTGGGTACTGATTAGGTTGAACTATTTGCTATCTAATGTTTCAAAAGTTAGCAGGGAAAATCCTCTGTTACGAGATGGGATGATTGAGTTGAAATATTTTTCTGTTTCATTTTTTCTTTCCCTGTTGATGGATATAACAAAGACGCTCTATTATTTGGATTGAAGAGGCATAATTTGTTGACGATTTGAGTGATTCTAAGCTATAGTTTACGACGTAAAGTAATAAGTTGATTAATTATGAAACTGGAGGAAATACTAATTGTACTCCTTTAGTTCCATAATTTGAATTTCTATTTAATCACACATTTTAACTCTTTTTTTGTTGTTTCTCAAAAAATTGTGATTTAAGTTTATTGTTGTAAGGAATTTGTTATAATTTTTCAAATTTCGAAAACGTATCATAGCAAAGTGTAAAATTATAATGTAATTAATCATGAAGCTAAAGAAACTGGTACTTGTGCTTTATAATTAATTAAAACGTATATGGTCTAGAATAATGGTAAATTTCTTCTCATAAATTTGGTTTTTAATTACAATGTTGATGAGATGAGGTATCAAAATACATAATTTAGCACAGTCTCCTCAAACTAGATATTTTGTTACTCGTATCACTTTTCTTTTTGACCAAACTAAATGAGATTACAATTACCCACTCTTGACCTATTTTATATATTTAATCGATAAAATGTCTCTTATAATATTATTAGAACGTTACTTCTTAACAATGATTAATGCGCGTTAATGCAGCTTGAAACAAAGACCGGACGTTGTAAGTTTCCAGCGAACAAAAGGTAAAATATAATTACCATCTTAGAAGCTTGTTAAATTCTGACCTATTCATGATCCACGGGTAAATCTTCGGGTAGTAGATTCTTTTGTTATTCCATCATCACTGTTGAAGTTGTTATATATAGTTCGGAAGGCGTATAGTCTCATACGATTAATGGTTGCTTGGCTATTCAAATTTCTTCACGTCTTTAAAGACAAAATAGTACGCGAAAAAAAATTTTTTTTCAGAGAATAATACACTTTTTAGATGATAATCCTTGATGGATAGCAAGGAGGAACGAGCAAATCATATTAATAAGTTACACAAAACTGTTATTTTAATATGTTTGATATATTTTGTTCGCCAGATATCTAATTGGTTTATCGACTATGATCATTGGCATATTCTTTATTCTAAAGTTTTGTGTATGAAATATTTATCAATCACGGTTCAGTTAGCTTAATAAGCATAGTAATTCCAAACATAATATTCGTTTCCATGAAACTATATGCAGAATGAGAATAATCTGCTCTCTCAGGATACATTGTTAAACAGTTGATATAATTCCTTAACATATCTGCTGCTACAAAGTATATATACGAATATATACTAGAAATATAAAGGATTAAAAGCCGCAATCTATTTCGAGAAAACCGGATGCACATATCGTGAACGATTCTCTGTCTTCAAAGTGCATACCTTCATTTGAAAATTTCAATATGCGTAATTTATGTCATAATGAGCGTACGTGTACAAGAGAATTGTAATAATTTGACGAAATCGGCTGAAACTTGATAGAATTCCATTCAAAATCAGATCATATAGTAAAATCTCGTTTCACGCTCCGTAATTACGCTTCATAATCGTTTTGTGCATTAGCGTTATAATTAGATGTTAAAACGAGCTCGTCGAAACAACAACGTTACGTTTTCGATTGGACGACGAATTAACTGTCGAATACGAAATCTCAAGAGCACCGGCGTTAATTGACCGTGAGACACAAGGGTTATTCAAAACGTTTCTGTAATATGTCGATGCGAATAACACACACGGGAAAGGTTTCCCTTTTTTTTTCTATGAAGAAATAGTAGAATCTCTATTCACAGGTTTCAATTTGTATCGACAGAATTTGCGATCCATGATATTTTTCTCTTCTCAAGCCCTCGATACACGTTTCATATCGTTGATTTGAACAGCTTTGTGAAACGAATTTTAGAAAAATTGTTTGCCACGGGAAATTGTTACAGTGATACCTATGTTTGATGAAGTTCTGTGCTTTTAGGTTCTAATCGATACTGTAATCGTTTAAGAACACTTTGATCTCAAGTTCGTTCATTTGCAAGCATAAAAGAATTTAAAATCTTCTGTTAGCGGTATTGGTCGTTGGAAAAATGTTATCTTTTAATGTTACAAAGGCTCCAAGAAAATGTTTCATGATTTCGATACTTTGAATGCGAGCTAAATTCCAATTGGTTTTTAAAATTTGTGCAAGGAGGATTAGCGAGAGGATCTTCTTTAATTTGAAATTTAACAAGAAAATAAATGATTAAAGAATACTAATTTACAATAAATGATTAAAATTTTGTTGGATACCAATAATCATCATTAATGATGGAAATTGTTCCTGATTAACCGAATAATCATTATCGACAATGAGGACATTCTTAGTCTACTAGTAATCATTTTCATTTCACTTTCACCTTACAATTCAAAACACTCCCATTATAATTCATTTTACTTCTGATCATCGTTAATTTTTGTTACTGATAATTAACATTACTGATAATTAATACCTAGACGAAACTTTTCTAATTTATACCCAAATTATTATATCCAAGATAACGTCAATTATGACGTAATAATAATATCGCTGACTAAATTTATCTCCAATTTATAATGTAAAGTAGCGTTTGACGGGAAACTAATTTCCGTATCCTCTGAATTTTCGTTCGTTTTCGTTAGCTTCGTGGACACGCAGGAGCCAGGAAAGGTTGAACGTTAGTTAGAACTGCTTAGCGTGTCGCAGTAACACGAGTTCCTCTTATTTCAATGGTGGCACGTAATGCAGCTCTCGCGTGCTTCCCCATCGATCGGCCCGAATATCGCCGAAGTAATCTGCCAACCGTAGGAAATAAAGGAACGGAACAACCGAGACCGTTACGAGGCTCCTCCATTCGCACCTTTCCCAACAGTTCTACCTTCCAACACTCTTTCGCACACTCGAACGAAATTTCTCTACTTCCTGTTCTGTTTCGTCCTTGTCTATACTGTACGATAGATAGCGCGAATCTTTCGATGTTCCCTGTATGTGTTGCAAGATGCATCGCTGTATTAAAGAAGAGGAAGAAGAAGCCAAATTGGCTCGTGTGATTGCAGTCGGTTATCGTTTGCTTCAATTTTTCAGCTTTTTAGAAACAAACTTTTAACACTTTTTGAATAAGCTGTAGAATTGCAGCTAATAATGTAGATATTAAATAGAGTCAAAATTAATTTTTTAAAACCGTGGCAGACTTTCGGTGCTTTTTGAATAATTTGTAAAATTCTGAACTAATAACATAGGTACTAGATAGAATATTTAAGAGATAAGAGAAAAGGTTAAGGAACATTGCAGAATAGATCCATGGAAGCAAGCAAGTTTTAGTATTTTAATTTAATAATACATTTACCGTTTTTGCTTACATTTATCTATTTGCTTAATTGTATATCTGGTAACAGAAAACGAAATGACGTAGAAAAATATTGAGGTGCAAATTAAAGAGAGATAAATTATGCGAGCTATTAATCGCAGCTGTATAATATCTTTGTAGCTTCTAGTTCATTAAGAACGTCTCTTGCCTTATGTCACTAATTGGTTTCGTTTGCCAATATAATTTTAACTCAAGATGATTAAAGCTTTCGCAATTATATATTTTATGTTCCTAATCGTAAAATATATTTGCACGATTGCTCGTTTCACGAAAAGAACAAATTAAACGATGCTTGTCGTTGTACAAATCTAAGCAATGTATCTTCAAATTTAAGTAATGTGTCGTAAAGCAATCCCCACAGATTTTAAAAGGACCCCATGTTGTTTCGCAAATTAAACTCGTGTACAACGACGTTTATCCGCCTTTTGTGCTGTCTTCGTTATGAATACCTTCATTATTCACAGCTATCTGATAAAGTCAAGTCAATTTCGAAAATGTATCATTGTTCGAAATACAAAATGTCTGCGTTCTTCGAACACTAATTAAAGGAAAATTGAAAGAAAAATAAACCAGCAATCTATCGAATAATTTACGGTATCTAAAAATTCCGAATTAAATTAAAAATAAATCCACAATATAATCATTACCTTTACTTGCGTTAAAAACTAAATTGTTACTTATTACGTTAAACTTAATTAGGATAAAAATATTTATAGTTTAATTAATTGTTAATAAATTAATAAATTAATTGATTGGTAAAAATACAGAAATATAATTTACATATATTTCAAAATAAATTCTTGATCTCTGTTTTGCATCAAGCAAAACAAAAATGGACAAAATTTTCCATGTTACATTACAATGTAAGCTGCAGGAATTTGTGGATTAATCACATAGTGATCCTTGCAATGCCTATTTATTCCAACTTTTCCCTTCCTCTACAATTTTCTATTTCAACGTTTCAAACAAATATAATATCACGGAGGGGTACATATAATACCTTGATATAAAAGAAAAACGTTTTGAACATCAAATTGGATTTTATGACTTAATCCCAATTTAACCCATGATTACAGTAAATCTCGTCTTTTTCAATTTCAAAAGGATTCAGAGGATTAATCCAGAACGTTAGCTTAGGACATAAACTATTTTTAGGGGAAGTTTGCGACGGAAGATAGCTCGATATCTCTTTTGGTGCCCACTAACTTATACTCTATCAAGCTAGAGCTAGAAGTTTGCTCGAAGTTTAATCATATACGTTAAACTGCAGCAACTAACAGCCGAAGCTTGTTCGAAATGTTCTTGTATCCGTTAGTTCGTAGAAACTTAAGCATGAAGCTCGTTTCATATTTGCTCGGATATGAATTCGAAATGAATTTTGCAATTAGCAAGCAATGCGATGAATGTAAACTGGCTATTGATAATTGAGGGATTCAAATGTAAAGGATGCAAGCGCCAAGAAAATTAGAAATTATTTTTTATTGGACATGGATATACGATGGCGTGGAAAATTTCCGGCTAAATAAATTTTTAACGTTATAGTTGAAAAGCTGTATCTAAAATAATTGTAAATAATATTGAGCATCAGAGCATAATAAGTAAAGTATCGTAATACGTGAACATTATTATGTAGCCATACGATATTACTTAAAATTCTTTAGAACAGCACGTTTGAAATATCAAAAATCTATCTTGCCGTAAATTTTCACGCATCACTATAAATTGCATCTGGAACGTTGCTTTTTCTACCATAATCTATCGCAAATAAGAATATCTTTGTTTTGAAGAATTCTTAAATTCTTCGTGCTAGAAACTAAGCTTTCACGAGAAAAGCCAGAAACCTGACGTGATGTATCTACCCTTTAAAATGAATCCCAACATAGCAACAAGATTAATTGTTGTACATTTCTTCGTTTTGTTTGATTTATTTTGTGTTTCTCTCTCTTTTTTATACTCCATACATTTTCATCACAGCGCAGTCCCGTAAAACATCGCTTTACGGTAGGCGCACGAGAAATGAGTAATGGCTGTTCGTGCTTATTCATTTTCGTGCACCGTGTAACCGCAACGCCTGTCGTTAGTTAAATGCTTCAAATAAATATTCCATATTTTTGAACTTGCGGAATGTTCTATTCGGGCCATACGTATATGTCAAATCCCATGATTGCTTCCAACGATATTCGTTTATTCAATATTTTTTGATAAAAACAATTATTCTACTACAATTTAGATATTTCCGAGAAAAAGGTTATGTCAGTACATCAATTCTTTAATACTGTAATCTTTTAGTTTCAAAAAGTCGTCTACTTTGAAAAAATGTAAAGAAATTCGTTCCTAATAAAATCCTTCTTATTCGGTAGTTTTATACTTTTGCTCATAAATTCAAGAAATTAGATCGAAGAAATGGAAGCAGAACTTTCGGAAATTTTACATGTAATTAAGTAAAAATAAAAAATTCTCCGTACTTGTACCTATGTGAAGAACTTTCAGAAATAATTTCTAATAAAAAAGTTATGAAACTTCGTAAGTTCTTATTTGCTAATTTTGCAATTTTATGTCAAATTGTACGATCAAATGGCTTGTAATTTATAAAATATTCTGAGTGATTTTCTGTAGGTACCCTAATACTTATTAAGATTTCCACCGGTGTTTACGACTCGTCATAGGGTTGGTATGCTTCTGTAAGGCTGATGAGACGTTATTCCACCCCCTGCTGATCATAAAGACCCTTTCATGAGCTACCAAAATGAACAACTAAATTTTAACCGGACTAATTCCTCCCATAGAATAATTCTGATGGAACATGAGTTTCTGTGTGAATAGAGACAATTGTTGAAAATGTTCTCACGCTAAAATGGGTGGTAGATGCATCGATCCACTTGTGATCTCTCGCACCTACAGAACACTTAGTTTCTAACATATATGTAATATATATATACATATATTGATCGAAATTTGTTCAAAAACTCTTACACATTATGTTACATAAATTGTGCGGAAACTACGAATAATGGGATACAGCACATTTCGATCAAAGTTGAATTAACAGTAAATTATGGTTCTACAATCCCTGTTGAAAGGCTATAAGTGCATATACGTGTTCGTAAAAGTGAACATTGTTAATGTTACGAGTGTGTTTATGGGCCCATCGTGTTTGTAAGTACTGAAGTTTGTAATGGCATGAAGTGAACTACTTATGGAATGTGTGCAGCATTTAAGATAATAAAATTCTAAATAGACATAAACTTCGCTTTTAATATAGTTCTCATATATCTTTCAAAACTGGACGCGATTAAGTAATTGTTAAAAATTATTTTTCATACTTTATACGATAATGAAGGTATAAAGTACTGTACATTAACAGTTTTAATAAAACGAGTACATGAATGTTCATAATCTATGTCAGACGTTGAGATTTCGTTCGAAATAAATGTTTGTATTGAATTTTAAAACTCCTTCCTCAAAAAAGTAGAAAATACTCGTTATTATGTTCTTCCTCCGTAGTCTTCAAATGATAGTCAGTGAGAAGTTAGAAAGGTAGTAGTAGAGGTCAATGAAAAGAGTAGGCATAAGGGAAAGTGGTCTTTGTATTAACCCTGCGAGGTTCTTTCAGATATTTTCGACCCAATTTTATTTTCCCAAAAAATATCTCACAATTGAACAAAACACGAAAAAGCTTTTATTGGTATATTATCGTATATTAAAGATTTTGTTCGATCCATTGCAGAATTGAAATGTAAAAATTCAATGATTGTAACATGGTCAAATCTAACGTTATGAATAGTGAGCAATTCCTAGAATTAAAGACACAGTATTTCGTTCTCTTAAAAGAGGCAAATATGATCACGAGTCATTTTTAACCCCTTCAATTATTTCTAATATTTACAAAAATCGACGAGACAGTTTGCAATAGGAAGATACTTCACACGAATCGAATCGTGTCGAATCGAGAGGGAAAAATAATCTTACACTATAGTTACAGCGGATGCGTGTTCAGTCGAGTTCACGTTTCTAACCAACTCTATACGTCAATGTATTATTTCTTTATTTAATTCTTGTCTTTCGGCATTGAATGACTTTCAGCTTCAACCTTGCCACCGTGAATCATGTCTACCCAATGCTATTTTATATTTTATACACCAATGCTATTTTTCTTTTACGCCGTGACATTTTCTCTAGTTCTTATTATTAGTTTAACCTATCTCATAGATTTTTTACGGGTGTATGCATTGGAATTTTCAAATCCAGTTCCACTCGTCAGAACACCAGTCCTGATACAGATCTACTATAACCGTGGTCTAATAGGAAAGTTTTAGCTGTGGCTTAAAAGAAGAAAGAATAATCGGACAAAGCGTTATCCCGCATGCACTGGCTTGTTCCACGAATGGAATCGTCACGAACGCACGGAGATCGAGGTGTCGCATGAAGTTTATGCGAGCCAGCCGGCTAGCAATTCCAGCGAAGCTCAAACTTAAGGGTAGTAAAGCGCTAATTAACGTTGTCGAGTCACGGAAGGCTCGGTCGTGACCACGAATCGCGTACAACACGTAACCACGCGGCCGTGTATACACGAGTTACAGTTTCGTCGTTTTCTTTGTCGTGCAGTCGTGATAGCGTTCCTATCATAGCGAACGGCACAGTTCGATCTGGCCACCGCTAAATTCTCCGAATCGCAATTTGAGCGGTCATTACAGCCAGCCGCAAATTTCCGTACGTATCCGCGCGAGCCGCGATATATCGCGGTATTATGTATGCTAGTTGGAATGAATTCGCGCGGATTTCAGGATAGTGGGTTCTGATCGTATCCGAGAATGGTCGTCGCGTCTTCGAGATTGGTTTTGAAGGATCGTAATAAATTTCATGCGATCGTCCGTGATATTTTATTCTGATAGAAGGATTAACTTGGCTATGTTATTTGGGCTATCTTTAATCAAATTTTATTTTCCTATTTTTTACATATTACAAAAATTTCATAATTTTGAGGGTTGTTAATGAATCCCCGATAACCTGTTAATCATATCTTGGATATAATAATTTATTTTAGTTGGGTGTCTTCTATCTTTTTACATTTCATTTCATTTCTGTTAAAGATAAATTATACATTTACGTACTTACATTTGCAAAGATTAAGATTTAATGATTCATTTGCCTTGTTTATTTTTTTATTTCGTGATCGTAAACGTTTCTGATTGATTTTTTTCTCAAATATATTATACGGACTAATAACGTAGTTACGGAGATTTTCGTACAATTTTAACAAAATACTAATTTTCGTAGTTGTAGTTAATTAATTTGTAATTGTACATGTAAAAAGAAATGTGTGTATATTACACACAACGTTACGAAAGAAATGGAATCTAATAACCAAGTAAAATAATTTCATCTGTATAAAATCAGCAAGTTTTCTTTATACTTAACTTCGAATTACTTTTTCACGATAGTTCCTTTAAAGCATATCACTTGATTATAAAGTAAATTTGTACAAGCATATTACTCCGTTTCTCCGAAGTTTGTCGAATACTGTATAAACATAGATACCATCTAGTTTCTTCTACATTATTAACGTTTTACCGAAAGTATATATTACGTGTACCGGTTATAAGAATCCGTGTTATCATACGTCAGTTTAATTTTATGGGATTAACATCGCTCTTAAGTATATTTACACGTCACGAATTAAATAATTTGCAAATCATTATTAACCTCGTTGTTACAAAGGAAGATGTATATCAGGTTAAATAAATTACAAATAATCCGCTAGTGAAATATGAAAACTTTTGTCAAAGGAATTGATGAAGCTGTTTTTTTATTCTTTGTACATTTACAGATATTCGCCATGAAATAAATTATTATGAATTACTGTAACTCCTTGTTACGAAGCAAGATATATACTGAACAAAACAGAATTAGAGAAATTAGAAAAATTTACAACCAAGTTGGACTGCAAGTTTAATTAATTCTGCGCATATTTTCAAATAAATTAACACGTACCGCTACGAGATAAATTGTCGCAAATTATGCAGGAATTTGTTTTTCATGAAGGATAAAGTGCATCAAGTTAGACGAATTCTGAAAAAACCACCAGACAAACACAACAGAGCGAAAAATCCACCAGTCAAAGAAATAGTAAAAGTTATGTACTATTTCTCTTTATACCGTATTACGATATACGGGCAGCGAATACGCATACGATTCCAGATATAATTTACCTTTAAAAATCCTCTCAATCGCATTGTACTATCATTTATTCGCCCTTCACTGGGTAAATTTGATTCCAAACCGTCATTCATGTTTTACGATACTCGCAACACGCTGTAAGTAAATAGCCTAAGAATCCCTATATCCGAAGTCAGACTATCGAACCAGCCGTTTCCTTTCGACCCGAACGAAAGAAGCTACAAGCGGTACCAGTTACGTGACTGGCTGTTATCTGGATATATTTCACTGAAAACACGTTTTTATCAATACACAATAACAATTACAAGTCATCGCGATTGCATGATACGTTGCATTTCAATTTAACATGTAGTAGCTAGTTATTTAAGTACGATATTGATCAGTGATAGAATACTGATTAGATTAGTATGATAAGCAAAAGAGTTTTGTATGCATGCTTGAACAGTTGGGGGAGTCGAAGAAAGGAAGTTTTAAGAGAACTGAGCGTCAATGTTGCATGTAATAGTAAAATGCATGTTGTATTTCATACAAGTATAATCTTCATCTTTTTGTATTACTGCGTTTTCTCGTCAATAAATAAATAAATAATTAAGTAAGTAAATAATTACTAAATACCATTTTCGTCATTTTATTTCGTATTTAGTGAATAAAAACTGTATAATCCAACATTCTTACGATATTAACACACTTAACACCGTTACACTTTGCACATTAGGTCAAACACTGCTTGAGATTTTCGGCCATTCAATATTCTCATTCCTACATTACCGTTTCCTTTTTTTCGTTTCTTTTTTGTATAAATGAATAAATAAGAGATTCAGAAATTTCAGGATATTCCGTCCTGGTTTATGGAAGAAACAGTATTCACGAACCACTTCGTACAAACCGCTAACATACCAGTCTTCAACTTACCCATAACCGGTGACAGTCGATTGACATTTTCGGCGTGTATCCCACGGCGTTATTAAAGCCTCTTGACTACGAGAATCCCGCATCTAATCGATCGTGCCCGTTTGTTTCTGCTCCATGATAAGGGCCAATCGCGCGGAACGTTCTCCTTCGGCTCGTCCACTCGCCAAATTTACATGTCCGACCGTCGTTTTACATGATAATGGAGGCCTCGATCGATCCGCATGAATATCCCGCGAGCATCGATTCCCTTCGTTCGTCACGTCGGATATTCCAAACAATAATCTCCTCGGGAAAAAATCTACAATGACGCGACGTTCACAGAAACGACGTTATTTCCGCTTTTTGAATAGCTCTTCGGGCTATTACAGGGGTTTTATCCGCTCCTGGCCTCGTCTTTGACGAATATTTCGTTCGTCGGAAACGTAGCTTCGGTTATTTTGTGAAATCGTTGCAATTTTATACAGCGATTTTTCAACAGAGTCTTTTATATTAAGATTGAGATAGTACCTATCTCTTTTGGAGTTAATTTTCTTGTTGATTCTTTAAGTTAATGTTGATACAAAGCAGACATCTGCAAACATAAAAGACAATTCTGTTTCACACAATCTTTGATCTTGTTGATTTTTCACAAGTAACTTAATCTTATAATCTGTGGATATTACGTATGAAATGATAAATACTACTTTTAATTACTACTTCGATCTTAATGCGCTTAAAAATATTTTAAACAGCCGTTCTACGAGCGTAAAATCGATAGTAGATATGTTTCAAAACTTCTCGTTTACACAGAATTATTATACATCTTCTCTAAACGCAGAATGGATTTTAACTTTTCATAGAGTAATTCTATAATGCGATTCATCTATTGAAGAAACTTTTCGCGTCCAGGTGAAATTTTGGTGCCGATATGGCGTGTGTAATTCGAAAACTCAATATTCTTGAAACATAATCACAAGCCAATAATCTCATCGGACAGGCGCTTCACGATGGTTGAAGTTCGCTTTGATACACAGACAAGCCGAATTGCCAGCGGGCTCGTGATTTATAATTAAATCTTCATTAAAAGTGACTGGTCCGGTACTTTCTGTTTTTCCCGTTTAATTACACCCGAACGCGCGAAATTTCGTGCCACGTCTCATGCGATTTATCTCGCCCTTTCTGATCATTATGCATATTCAATTTCACCGGATAAATTCTCTGTGTCGGCGCGTCGATTCCAATTTATCGTTCGAATATTTTTTCCCTGGATTTCTGTGGTTTTCTTCCATGGGAGCCATTTGGAAACGGAGCCATTCCATTCGATTGATAGCCGTAGAGACTATTCCTTTCATTGCGTTCTTTGGTAAAAAAAAATATTTTACAAGATAGTATTCTCAGACATATCGGATCTTTCCATTCGTATTAACGAAAATCGTTACACGTCTATTTATCGAGTCGGTGAAAAAGGTAATATCGGTTTTGCGGATGTAAAATCAATTTGTACATTATGATATAACTTTTTTACATTCATTCTTTCGTATCGACTACAGGATTATTGACGATTATCTTGAAATTTGTTATTATTTATGTCATCTTACAATAAATGAATCTATGGAAGTAAGTAACGTTATTTCTGGAAAACTGAAATAATTTGAATTGATCTGTTTGACTTCTGAGGCGCTCATGTACAACTTAAAATAATTATTCGACTGTAACAATAATTGCAGCAAGTATCAAGTTTTAGAGCGATCGCTGCTCGCAATTAGTCGCATTATAGATTTTTATCTGTTCATATCGAAACACAATTACTTATTTGCTCGATTCCATTCTGAATTCTGATTGCGTTCCCGGTAAACGAGTGAGATTAATTAAACAAATGAAACGCCATCAAGCGTTCATACATGGCTTTGTATTATTCACGGATATAATTACCGACGAAACGTCACATTACATGTGCATTACGAAATGAGGTCAAATTTTTAAACTGCAATCAGAATTTTATTTAAAGAACTAATCCATGAAATTCAAATTAATCGCCTAATTGATCATGGAAGTTCAACGATATCATTTAACAACACCAATGATCGCCAGTTAAAGGCAAATATATAAATGATTGTTTCGAGTGTACGAAACGAGAAGTTTATTCAAAATACTCAGTCGAGGATCGTACCATGACTGAACGAAATATATATTTCATAGCCATAAATTTTCCGTGTGCTGTTTGAACGTGAAATTAATTTCATGTCGCGTAAAAGCGACGAATTAATTAAAAACGCTCGGCGTCGTTGTCGAACAGGATATGCGCGATAACAACTCTACGGGTAAATTTAACTTGTGTTTTTTGCCCATTTTTCTTTTTTTAGCCGACCTCTTTCACCAACTGGCTAATAGTAAACGCGAATGGAATTTAAAACGAACAAATGCCTCGATTCTAGTGCAACTAATTTTCTCTCTTTTGTTAGTTTTGTGTTTTATTGCATGAAAATTAACTATGATATAGAAATATTAATTATTAGATACAATGGCTATTCTTATCATGTTGCAAGAATTATGTAAATATAATAATTATTTCGATTGTTTTCAGATATTCTTGCGAGTAGATTCGTTTACGATATTAATACATTAATAATATAACAGTATTGAGAAAGGAAAATTAATGGAAACAAGACAAAATCTTTTGTATTCAAGTAAGCCTAAGCATCGTGTGTATACTTCAAGAATTATATAATGACAAAAAAAAAGATAGGTGCGAGAGAAAAAAAGAATAGAAAATTGAAGAGTGTCCACATAAATCAGTACATATATAAAAAAAGTGGAGCAGAGATTTATTTCTTCTGTACTGGATCTAACGAGTCAGATTTAACATAGTCTGAAATATTGTTACTGCAGGGATAAATAGTTCGGAGAAATATCACATTCCGAATGAATTTTCTCATAACCTTTCATAATTTCCGTTCCAGTAATGATTAAATATTATCGCTTGAAACCTTTATCCTCGAATATTCAAATACCATCCAGTCATATTTAATTGACGCAATTTTACGTTTCATTTCTGATGGATAAAGTCTATTTCAAAACTTCTATGGAACGAGGGAAGTATTCATTAATTTACTATGGTCATTATTATAATCCTCTAAAAATACACTTTTCACGTCATGATTTTATAACAGTTCAACTTTTCTCAACTATAATATTATCAGTACCGGTCAATTGTTTAAAAAATATCACCAAATCTTCCACTGCTTAAAATTTCGTTTTCTCTATATAAAATACCAGAAATATTACGTTTCGATTAAATTAAATTGTTAAATCAATGTTTCCGTAAAAACCTCTGGAATTCCCTTCAAGCTTTTTTATCATCTCTCTGAGAATGACATCGAACAAGGATACTAGCAGATGAAGAATACGTGTAATTTGATGAAAAAATTTTACGATGGAGTTGAGATTGCTTCGCCATAATGATTGATTCTTGGTGGAACGTGATTCGTCTTTGATTCCTGACCTGACCAGTCTAACCATTGGTATAACTAAGTACGTGTCTTGACGTTGATCGTGAACCGTAAATTCAATCCATATATACGGAGATTAATTTCCTTAGTTATACTAGAAATTGTAACGAGATCTCTTGATTCCTCATATCCCTCGAGTTTCTTTGAAAACTAAGAAACATGCTTCGGTTTAACTTTATTACAAGACGAATGATCTCACAAATTGCAAATCTTCGTAATTTATTTATCGTTATTTCTTTGATATTGAATTCCGCTTAAGAGTGAGATACACCTTCATTCACAAAATATTAAAACACCTGTTGGTCTTATATAAAGTCTAATATTTGATCTATATTGCCAAAACACGATTAATCAACCAGAATTATATGACCGTTCTCGATAATGACATAGAATATATAATATATGAAACATTTGGAAACTTGTATGAACCTCGTATATGTATATAGTGTATGTTGTTTGGTATAATACATAAGATTATCGTAACTATGAGGCTACGTTTAATAATTACATGGTCGTTTCGTTATTAGATAATTTTAACTACTAATTTGCTATAAGGATATAAATAATCTTTCAATTACAATAAAGGGAAATTAACTCAAAATGGGCTTGTTAAGTTACTTTTACTCTTCATAAATTTTTACTCCTTTATTTTATTATTTTTTACTCTTCTTTTACTTTTACTTATTTTAACTTTTACTCTTCTACGTAAAACACACATATAAACCAATCCCATTTGAACGCTGTATATTTATGTTATAGCATAATACAGCTACTTCTATTACAATCAGTACCTTTACATTTTCCACCCATAAATAATTTCCCAAATTGTCTGATCCATAAAGATATAAGATATAATTTATCTATCTACATAACATTCCATTAAAAATATTGATTACCGCAATAATATTCAACAATTTCGCTGAAATGCCTCTCACTGGTACCAAATCTAATTTACATTACCGGCCACATCAGTCTCACTACGCAAATGCAATGCATTTAGGAGTATGTATGTAACTATTATACCTGCAAGTAGAGCAGCCAAGCGATTTCTGCGGCGTGTTCGCAGTACACGAGCGTCAAAGAGGGATCACAAGGCGTGGAAGACCATTACCCCGATTCATCGAGATTCCTCCATCAACCTGGATCATCCCGCCATCGTTTTCTACCAGCTTGGACCGTCTCTCGTTTCGGTTAGGTCGCCCGTCCAGAAACTGCTTGTACGTATATATACGTCGACGAACGATGTTCAACGGTATCTCATTGTCACGTGATACGGAACCTTTTTACCGCTATCCTTCTTTCCATGACTGATTCACCCCTCGTCCTTTTTATGGGACTCGACTCGATCGTGCCACGATCACCGTACACGACGTTATCAAGCGACTAGCATCGAAAGACGCGTAAATCGTGCCAAACTTTCGACCGTGGGTCCTTCGAATGTTGTGTCTCCATTATTGGGGAAAGAAATGAGGCACTCTATATCGAGTATTTCTTTATTTTAAGGCGAATGGATGTTAGTGATGGCGAATGGAATTGTAAAACGAGGGGTCTTTTTTTCATTATTGGGATTTGATTTCATCGAGATTGAGGGTATGTAGTTTCTTTTGAAACAGTGCTTGAGATCGCTGAGGATAGAGATTAAATTCTTAAGACTTTTAAACAGTTAAAATTTTTCAGAAGATATTACTCTAAGATAATTATCTTCTATTTTGTATGCTATTAATATACGCCTTTTCAGACAGAATTCAAAATGTATTAAATTACTTTGTTCACTTCTCCCGTCCGTATCCTTGTCTTATACCATCTCGCGACACGTTAATTTTCTGCAAGAGCACCGACTCCATCGTAACAAAGATTTATGCGAGTAACCTGCTTTCATAGTATGGTATCGCTTCAGCATGTTTATTGAATTAAAAGAATATTAGAGGAGAAAGATGTTTTCTCATTCATTGCCACTTCTGAGGAAAATGAAAATTTCTATTTTATTATATTTTCTTTTTTATCTTTCTAGTCTCACTCTATATTGCTCTATCATTAACTTATACAATTGTGTGTAAATATTTTCTGTAGCCATTGATTGTTTCGTTTTCATTAGTAAATTTATTATTGCATTACCGTTCATGAAAAGTAATTAATATATCCATTTAATTCGACAGAAAATGTTGAGACAACTGCTTCTCAGAGAGAGAAAGCGTTCCATAGAAATTGAGAACGTTCTTCAAGTCGCAATTAAACCCACGCGTTTCTTTGCATAGTCGTTCAAACGATATAACTAAAACCCTGGTTCTCCTTGAAATGACATTAAAAGAGGCAGTCGAGGCGATAAATCTGGAATATATTTCGTTTTCATTCCCCGTGAATGAGAATCGCCAGAATGCAATGTAATCGCAAGTTCTCTAGGTAATTCCGTGACTACTTGATGAAGTATATAATATTCTCAGATTCAGACAAGGGTCCAGACGTATCCGTTTAAGAGAGCGGAAAGCAGACTGGCTGTCCTGAATGGGTCATTTCGAGAATGTCATGATTCACACTCTCGACACTTTAACGCATGGTAATCGAATTGCTACGTTTTCCAGTAAAGCAGACGGGCGTTAATAAATGGAGAATGTAAAATATAATGAAAATAGAAATAGAAAATGAACGTAACTATAAAATAATGTAATATGTGATAAACAATGTAATAATGTAATTGTAACGCAATATAGTTTAAACTATAGAAAACGTGAATATTAAGTTTTACAGTAAGCGTTCAAATACATTCGTGAATCAGTGTATGTAGCAGCTTTAAAAAATATTACCAGTGAAAACAATTATCCAATATGTATAATTTTAAAAATGGTAGTCAAAAGAGAAGTAATATTTAACGGTAAGAGAAAATATTTATTAAGCAACAACCGATTAGAAGTGGTCGATAAAAATCATTAATAATAAAATATACAAACAGATAGAGCAATTTTTCGTTTTTATTGAAAACGTGAATAGAGAATAAAAGGATTACTAGGTAAGCGAGAAACACGCATCGTTATCGAATATTTGTAGTATTTTTTAGTTTACCGATATACATAGATTTATTGTCGCCTGCTTTTAATAATAAAAGGTTGCGGAACATTCTATCATACACAACCGATCATAACCGCCGTTTACATTGATATCTTTTGTGAACATTGCCACGGTATTTGCACCTGGAACTTGAGATATTTTATCGTTTCTATACATACTTGATGGTATGTATTGTGTTGCATGTTCGTTTTCAACAAACTTCTGTATCATTTTTCTTTTCCCCATAGAAAATTGTAGTTAGTTAAATGTAGAAAAAATTGTATTCATTAAAACTATATCAATTAAATGTAGCGAAAATTACGTTATACACAATTACACGTGGACAATTAACTGGCATTTAAAATACATATAATATTTGTGTATAATGATTTTCAATTTTTTCGGATTTGTATTATAAAATATTTACCTATATGTATATATACACATATAAAACTGAGAATTTCTGCACAGAAGAAGTCAAGAAATTATTGTCCATTAAGTTTAATTTCAATTCTGTTATGTATTTTCTATATACAATTTTATTTGAATGCTATTTTTAATTATTTGGTTATTTGTTATTATATAGCCTCTATCTTAATTTTTGCTAAAATCATACCTTCGTCATAAAATACGCGAAGAAAACAAACTATAACATGTTTCCATGCAAATTTCCGCCACTCGGTGAAGTACAAGAGAGTATAGGTATAAACTCTTTCGACAGGAAATTACGAAATTCTCCTCGCTCATCGTTAAAACATAAACATAAGTAATGCTTTATATTTTCTGCATCAAAAGACGCAGTTTTGGTCGTTTTTAACTCGAGGAGATATGTACAGATGCACGGCGCGGAAACATTTTTGAGAATAAGATAAATTCGTTTCTATTTAAGCTTTAAGTTGTTACGAATGACCCAAGACAATACAAGGAATTTGTGACACTTTTCAAAATGTAAGTACCAGAGATGAAGGATTAGAACTTTGCTTTTAAGACGTAATAATAATAATCTTTGATAAAGGAAGCTTGAGTCAAACTTTGAAAACACGAAGATCAACAAAAAACGATTTAAATGTTGCATCCATCAGCAATACTCTTCCGTATAAGACTAATTCAACAATTATTTGATACGATTCAAATTACGTAAATTACCAAATCATATTTGATTGCAAAAATTGAGAATAACGTAAAATTCATGAATTTAACCTTCAATTGATATGATTTTGAGTCGTATATTACTGTCAACAAACTCCTAATTAATTACAGCTTTAAAGTTTGGCAATTTAATTAAATAATTACTGTAGTTCATATGATAAATTTTAAAATAATATTATACTGCTTAAAATTAATTATCTAATTGATTAACTCTGGCGAAGATTATAAAAATCAAGAAATTTCTTAAACGTAAATCTTACATGTTTTTTACATGTGGATTGCATGCATTTCTGAAAGAATCGAGTAATAAAGTCTGTTGAACTACTTTGGATGCTCGAGTGCTCGAGTTGATTACAATTGATTTTTTAATCCGTGTGTGGAATAGTGACATCGTAAAAAATTCAATTATAGTGTAATCCTTGAGATAGGATGGGGCGATACGAAGTAACAGTGAATTCTAATTCGACAAAGAATTTCAACAGGTTCCGAGGAAAAAGGTTAATTGATTTTTTAATTGGGTATACACACACGAATTTGTAATATATAAGAATATTATTTGCAATCGTTCGACTTTGTTTTTTACACGGGATATAATCTTACTCCGACTAGCATCGTAATATCACATTGTTCATTGATACAAATTTCCTTCTAAAATTTTATTCACGAATATTGTACACGATGTAGTGAATTTCACTTAAATCTACTTTTAATTAATATTTGAACAGACATAATGTTTGAAGTGGATAAAAAATGTTACTAAAGATAAGAATTTATATTTTAATCCAAGTGTTATTCTAGGCATAGAGCAATACAAAATTTTACAAATATAAAGTATAAGGATTTAAAAAAGTTTCCCAACTGTTCACCCTTACTTAACTGAGGGCCAAAAATTCCTATATTAATATTTCAAGCGGAGACAGGAATGTATTATACAGTCCATAAAGGACAACGCTGTTTTCGAAGTTCGGAAAAATATATCGTGTAAAAGTTCGAACATGACGACGAAAGTGTTCGAGTAAAAAGTTAGTATCGGTCGTTACTATCTTCATAAAGAAAGCAGAATGTGTGACCGGAGTTACTAACTTCCTGCAATTTTTTACGCTCTTTAATCGCATAATCCTTACTTTAAAGGTCTTAAGTATTGTTCTCTAACTTTATACTTTTATGCCATCACGATTTTCTAATTTTCTAGAAACGAAAATCAAAGTATTGTTTTCTTTTCATTGATATGTATGAAATATGAAATTATTAAACTGTACAAAAATTTGATATAGATTTAGGTTTGTAATGGAACGTTTAATATATTAACCAATTAATTAATCGCATGTCTGCATATAGTTAATCGATAAATTAGCTCATTTTATTGCAAATAATTTTTTCTATTGTCTATTATACGTATAATATTTTATGCATAACATTTAAAGTGCGAAATTCATAGTAATATGTTTCAACAAAGTTTCCCTCGAGCATTAGTGTAAAAGAATTAAAAATACAAAATTTAACTTTTTCAATTTCTCATCTTACTGTTCTACTAAATTGAAATGAAAAAATTATTGTTGGAATAAAAATTGGTAGTAAAAATAATCGGTAGTCCCACGGCAAAACAGCTTAGTTAATTATGTTTGAAGATTTATTAAATTTCCGTCTGACGGCGTTGCCTCGAGAAATTAAATAAAATATCATTCTTGCGATTTATCACGTGAATCGTTCGAACAATTTGTTTAACCACCAAAAACACGACTGTAGGCTAAAACAACGATCTAGGGAAATTCAGGAGATTTGGTGTTTAAATCAGAGAGATTTGGTGTTTAAATTTCGGAAGCTGCAGCAAGATAAGGACAAAGTAAACTGTGTTAATCAAATATATTTGAATGAAGTACTAAAGGAAACTGAATTCTTGAAGCGTTATTAGGCGTTCAATGTTTCTCTACGTCGAAATAATATTTTTGAAATAAATTACGGTCCCCTAATTATATACGGAATCAAACGTAACAAAAATAGAGAGACAGAAAATCAAAAATTGATATAAAAAGGGAGAAAAATATCGTAATATAAAGAATGTTCTCAAAGTAAAGTTAACCTCTGTATAAAAGAACGATATTGATATTGTGCAAAAAATTGCGACTCAAAGTTTACCGGATTAAATATATGAACTTCGTTTTTGTTGGAAGATTTAATCATAAAGAACTGTCCTCTTTAAATAATTCTTCCTCAAATTTTATCCAAAAAAATAACACATTTTTAAATACATTTCCATTAAAAATATTACTATAAAATATAAAAATAATAGAAATAATATCCAATAGCAATAGTATTACTTTAGTACATTAATATAAATATATTAAGAATATTTTTACTCTGTAAATCTGTCTCGGTTCCACTCTTAAAAGTTCAAATAAAATATTTCCGTGTTTCATATTTGAATCATTTTACATTTTCAAAAAGAGCAAATATTTTCTTCTCCGTCGTAATTCACTTGAACGTCCATAATATACAATATTTCACGGTAAGCACAGTCACGTGTGTCCGTAGCAAATCCTTTCTCGTCTATACATACATATGGCTGTCCGATTCAAAAGGAAAATCCATCCTTGAAAAATGCAATTGGACCTCTTCTAAAATAAAAAACGAAAAACGCGTTTCTCGCCGGTGCCTATGGATTCCTCCATAAAATGCACAATCAGCTTGGTGATTTACGACTTTGCTCTAATTTTTTGCACTTCCTGTCTGGCTCGCATAATTTTCTTCGCGAAACTGCATCATCATCACTGCGCATCGTCTGAGCTCATGCGATCGACTTTTACGAATAGCTTTTTCTCTTTTTTCTCTTCTTTTTCGTTTTTGAGAAAAGAATGTTCTATTGCATACAGTCTCCATTTGAAGAACAAAAAGTAGAGGGTCACGTGGATTAACGTAGTAAATGTTCTCGTTTCGTAGACTCGACGGTAGTTTGCGGAAGACAACGAAGAAATGAGTGGTTTGGAAGATTTAAGGATCTTGTGTTCTTTGGTGTGAAAAATTTGCGCACTATAGCGAATTGGGTTGAGGATAAAACGATGGAAACTTGGATAATGGCAGAACAGAGATATCATGTTACTTCGTTCGCTTTTAAGAGAATTGTGATATTCGTAGAGAATGGTTATGAAATGATGGAAGAGCAAAGCGAGAATTTTGGAAGTTAAAACAAGATATTTTCAAAATGGAACGAAGTAGGAAGATCCGATTATGAGATTGTTAATTGAAGCATACCTTAAGTAATCACCTTGCAGTGACATTATACATTTTGCACAAACTTATTCCACTTAGAAGATGAAATCATGCAGATGATAATTTTAACCTAAGAAATCTAGAATTTATTAAGTATAAAACAACAATTATGGAGACTGTACATATTTTATATCTTTTTATTTATCATTATTTTATTTAGTCGTTCTATATAATCATATAGCATTAGCTTGAGAGCTAGGTTAGAGGACCAATTTCTCTATCGAAATTAGAGCTCCATGCACGATATTGCTTCGTCATAGAACACAGAGTTTGGCACATCATTGTATTCACCTATGTACCTGCGCATTACAACCTAATATCCTATTACGTGCATCATGTGAATTGATCATAATGCTGGATGATGAGTACATGCGCCGTTGTACCATAATTGCGTTCTAGTATTCCTCTATAATAATGAAACTGGCCTTTACTTAAATTACGCTTAGAAGCGCCTAGTCGAAGACCAATCAAGAAACATCTCAGACGATTGTACTCTTGTATGTTGTATGCTTTAGTCAAATTACGCATGAAAGTCAAATCTTTCAATATCGTGCTAATTTTACTTCGCGATTTGTATTCCTCTGCTTCGAGAGTATCAACTATGAACAAATAACAAAATAACTTAACTATATCAAATTGAATATATGAAAAATAATCTGTAGTTCCGTTTGGAAATTTTCATGGAACACTTTTACGAATATATTATGCGTATTATAAAAGACACTTCACAATTTTATTTTTTTAGTATTGAGACGAGGTACTATTATCACAATTATATCGGTAAAATTTTAAACAAATTCGATAATAAATATAAAAGTTACAAAATATTAATTGCCAAAAAATATAGTTTGTGAAAAATTACCACATATATAGTCATTTGTAACGTATTAATATTGTAATAATGTAATAGTTGTTTTAAATATATAATTAATGCAAAAAGTAATACCACTAAATATTAAGACTTATTAATGAAGACTTCTTATTGTTCATATACTTGTTAGAAATTTAAAGATGAAAAAATGTACAGAATGCTTGTAACATGCAGTATATAAAATGCTCAAGATTATTGCGAGTAATTAATTCGAATATTTAACGAAACAAATTATCCATCAAACCTAATGAAATGTTTGGTTAATTGTGAATAAGAGATTAATACGAAAAATAATATGTAAGAATAATACTAATCAACGCACTGCAAGGATTACAGAAGTCAATTGAAACGTCTAAACTTCTAATATCGAAAAACAAAATATTTCTCATCGAAGAAGATGATGATTAAACCGTACTATATGTTACATTCCCCAAGTTGTTTGTGCACTGGGGATCAAACTAAAAATTGCAGGAACAAAGAGAACTCGAATTGCAGGCATTCCTCGTGGGACTCGGAGTAATTCGTTTTTTCAATTAGCCCGTTCGAATAGGATTCCCATCTCGGGCGTAGGACTTCGTTGGACCTGCAATTTATCTCGCCCGTCGAATCTCACGAAACTGTTAAACAGGAACCAATTAGTCCAGTTACCACGATGTATTTGCAGACGAAGAAAGACGTCGGAATCCCAAACGAAGGGATATATCCGAGAAAACGAATCGATCTACTTAAACCTTTTTATGGCTAGTTTAACCTTGCTGCTTCACTTTCGCAACATTCAATCTTCATTATTTGCAAATTATCATTTACAATGTACATTACTCACAGAATATTTAATATTTCAAAAGAATTGAACTGTACATTTCAGTCGCATTATACAACACCTGTAGGATGTCTTGTAAGTGATGATATACAGTCGATTGATCCTATGTGAACGTAAGTTAAGAGATATGGTGCTTCTAATTTATGGCACATCATTGTACCTCAACTAATCTAACTGGTAGCTGAAAAAACTAAAATCTAATTAAAAACTTATGTTTCTTAATTATTTCTAAAATATCTAAAATTATAGGATATATAAAGTTATATAGAAATAAACAATAGATTTAAGCAATAATAACAATAATAAATGTTTTTCCATTTTGCTAAGTACTTCTATCCGTTATCCCCGTATTAGGTCGAATAACGGAGGTTCCACTGTGCAAGAATTTTAATGCACGTTGTGGGTAGATCACCTATACTCGTCACCAGAGGAATTTGCACTAAAAGAATTCTCAGAAGTTCTGGTCTAATCATTTCGTCTGTACAAATATATCCGTTGACCTGACCTCTACTGCTGTAAACGAAATGCATCTTTTAGACAAAAGTTCACTGTCGTATCTCAGAATACACCAAGCCGATTCCCACGACCTTGTAACCAGGGAAGTAAAGATTTCCCGATCAGAAGATGGATTTCACAGTCCTCCGGCCAGAGAGGTTAAGCTCCCTGAACTTCGAGGTACTTCGAGGTACTTCGAAGTGGGTTCTACGACCTTCTGACCAATGAGGCTGAAGTTCCCGGACATTGGAATAATCAAAGACAAGTTTCACAACTGTAAACCTAAACTCGCGGATGTTGATAAATATTGCCAACGTTTTAATAAGAATTGTATTTACAATACAAAAAATAACAAATCGTAAACGCCAGAAAAGAGAAATCCGCCACTTTTGTACCTGTTCTACAAAATTAATATTAAATTGTAATTACCAGCTTTAATGTCCGTGACGAAACGCAAGATCTTCCAAAGAACTTTTGTCTAAGGGAAGGAAATCGTCTTTATCTGCAGGTAGAACTGCACCAATTGTGGTCCCGTGCACATTTGCCATCTCCACGAAGTACCGTGGAAATCATACGTAAACGTGGTTTCATGGTCGCATTCATGACGAAATCCTCCGAGACATAATCGTTCCGTGGTGTCGCATTATACCAACCAGTACTACCTGCTTGAATCGCTATGGCGCGTGAAAATGGAAGTTTCGGGGCTAAACGGACGTCTGTTTCCAAATTGTAATCTCCACTACCAACCGAGACAATCCTAGACAACTGTCGCAACTTGAATGCGTTTTGAACATGTTCTTGAAATACACATTGAAACAAACAAAGTTGATTCGTTATTGTTGCATTGTAAACCACATATTTTATTCATGAACGAAAGAAAGAAAAAACGGAATGTAAGACGATTATTTCAAGAAAAACAGGATGAATATGCTGGCTTGGAGTCTGAGTACGTCATGCGTATATGACGTTGTGACGTGTTTTGGCCAATGTAATTTGCACACGATTCCATGCACTTTCTCAACGACTAATTAATTTTATCTCCGGATTTATAAAAATTATCAGTACTGTGATTAAAAAATTCAATCGACTTAAAAATGAACTAGTTTCTAACCTTAGCTTTTCAGTTATTTTACGTTGTGTTGTTGAGTAGCCTTATCTTGTGTTATATCGTCTATATACTTCGCCTATATTTCAAGGTCCTTAACCAAAACAATCGAAATATTATTCAATATGTATTGTCATCGCAATCTTGTCAATTTGTTTTGACAAACCATATTCTTGTAGAGAACATCAAAATATTGATAATATTACTGATTGTCCGAGGACACCTTCCGAATTATTTATAATCTATTTAGTCGTAATTTTGGTTATCACTAAAACTATTTGTAAACCCTATATTTTCATTTTGTCCGAAATGATAAAAGTTCCTACATTAATAGCAATTTTGTTTATAATCTGACTATTAGATTTTTCTTCGATTCGTTAATAAAATATAGTGATTGTTAGCAATATAGGAAGAAGAATTCTTTATTAGTCTATATAAATACTATACAAGGCAATCAAGAGTAATTTATACCGGTACGTTTTACGTTGAAGTGTGCATGTGAATATGGAAGAAAACGTAGAATGAAAGCAAGCTTGCACGAAATGGACTAACAGGTGGAAAAGCAAATTAATGGCATAGAAAGTTGAATATTTGTCTTTACACTGGAACAGAAACCAGTACGTTATTGAAATACATATTTTAAGGAAGAAAAAATGAACGATTTCTCCGTCCTTTACTCTTTTATATCTTGCGAATACATGAAATATCGAATTCCAAATATTCAATAATTAACTGAATATTGAATTCTTCATAATATAATTATTAAGATTAATAGAAATATCAAATTAAAAATATTTGACACGTTACTTGCAAATTGACAATATAATAGTGCCTCGTGCAATTTAGACGATATAATATTCACAATTACTTCTGATTTCAACAAATTCCAATTTATTTTCCTGTTTTATACGATCCATTTAATTTCAAATATCAATTTTATTATTCGCAAATTTTTCGGACCAGAAGAGAACTGCAGGAAAGTGTTCAGTTATTAAATGCATATATAACGAGATAGCGAAGCGTAATAATTTCATAACGCGACATTTGGAAACGTGGGCGTGAAATTTTGACCAATTATCGCGCACGTGTCCCATCCTCCGATATTCCTCAAACAAATTGTAGTCGTCGGTTATCGAAGGTAATAGTGTAGGCGTGCAGCTGCGTCAATCAATCACCTATCAATCGGAACAGTCAATGTGTGTGCGCGCGCGCGCGCGCGTACACGCACATACGTGCTGTGTTCACATGTGTTTCATATAATGCAACTAATTTACCGTGTAACTGATTTCCGGGAAAACGAGGAAGCGATTAATACCTAACAGATACGTTTCAAATTTGATCCATTGAATGATACGTAATATACTGCGGTTCTTCTTTCTTGTCTCCAATTTTCCATAAATATAATAATTGCAGAGTATCCTAGATTATTCCCACGAAACTTACACAGCATATTTTACGAGTAAAAATAAGGAAAGGGTAAGAGAATATGATATACGGATTGGCTCATAAATGTTTCATTAAAAAGTTACCTGTAACAAAAATACACGATGGCAATCAACATAACAATGGTAATAATTTTCAGTGCATGCATGTTTTATGCAGATACAATACGAATATCTATGTAGTTTTACGCAATCATTATGTTGCAATAATTAAATATAAATACGCTAATAATGCAGAATCATTATTTTCTGTGTCCTGTCATAACCGCAATTAAATATTACTCGTGATGTACTACGTGATATACTAAATAATACTACGTGACACATTAAATAGTACTCGAAAATAGAATTACTGAAATATGCATTGTAGACTTCTATAATTTTAAGACTTTTACGACCTTAAATCTTTCAATTCACAAATTAGAAAATTTATAAAGTTCTAAGTTACTAGCAGTTTTTAACAAGAATTTTTAATCTTTCTAATGTGCCTACATATACAGATATTCAAGTTTTCATATTTTCAAAATTTCAAACGTACAAATTTAAACATTCAAATTATCGAATTTCCGAATTCTCAAATTTTCTAATTTTCTAATCGTCTAATCTTCTAATTTTTAAATATTCTTATTGCTATTTGGAAGGTACTAACATTTCGACATTTAGGATTTAAATAATAGATATTTAATATTGAATCATTCTATGAATCATTGTCCTTTTCTGCAAGTACCACTTAAAACGCGATAAGAAAAGTATTTTTGAGTTATATCGATAGCTTCATGTAATAACAGTATACTTTACAAAATGACGATCTTTTCCCATCTCTACACATCGTGATAAATCAACAAATAATATCTCGAAAAGACGTTGTCTTATCTCTTGTCTAAAGTTTTATACGTTAATGAAGATTGATCGTAACAAATGCGGTGCACTTGGCTGGTAGGGAAGGAACTAAATCGGATTATATTCTTTATAAAAGAGAAAAAGAGTAATTACTCGCAGCGATATCTAAATGATTCCTAAAGAGATTATAACTTGTGAATCCTGTTAAGGACCAAGGATTTGAATTCATTCTCATTACATTGCTAATTAGGGTACCAAATTTTTCTGCTATACTTTTTCAAATCAAGATACATATGTATAAAATTAGTTAAAAGTAGATATTCTTTTAATGAATTTCATTCCGTAACGTTTATCTATTTTTTATATCAGATTACACTTTTATCTATTTCTTTATTAAAAGACGAAGCATATAAAAATAAATGAATATTCAAGGATTTTATCAAAAAGCTATAAGCTATATATTTAACACGTGTATTATTACTTTTTTTTTAAATATATACAAACCAAATATTTGCTGTTACATATTACAGTTGAATATTTCATGCTACTGCACACAGTATTACACTAATAATTAATAAGTACATTTCCAAAGCTATTCACATACCACTCGACAACAAATTCTATCAACTGCAATTCTACCAATTCCTCGGCATATTCCCACCGAAGGCCACTCTCAAAACTACCGATGTCGATTTTCCGCGCCCAACACGCTGCTCATATTACTTGCACCTTTACAGAAAATAAAAAAAGCCAAAAAAAGAAATAAAGCAAAAAAGAATTTGAAAATGAATTCGTGTATTTTTATCGAACTCATGCTGGCCAACTGTGCCGCTTATCGCGCCTACGCTCCACACCTTCTAAAGTTTCAAAAAATCGCACCGTCCACGCTTTTTCCAACCACGGTCGTTGTTTGCGTTCGTAGCCATCGTTGTTACAACAGAATCTGATAGACACGACGACCACGGGGAAAAAGATATTTGGACAAACGCGCATTCTAATTTCGTCAGCGACGAACAATGAGAAACAATGACCACGAGAGAGTCGTGGTTTAAACAGTAAAGCTTTCGAACCATTATTCAAGTATACGTAGCAAACAATTGTACATTGCACTAACAACCGTCTCCGTTGGTATATCAACGAACGAGCGTTCACGTTCTGTGGGCGCGTGTTCTCTTTCAATATACGCCACGACCAGGGTGATTTCTACCTCTCGGATATTGGCTGATAATTGCGTTTCCTGCCAACGACTCGATGTCCGTTCCCGATTTTTCTTTTCGTTCGACATTCACACTTTCTCTCTCGCTTCTTTTTTCCCCTTCTTTTTTCCTACCACTTTTATTTCGATGTTCCGTAATTATCGAACTAATTGCAATTTCTTTGGCGACCAACGCTTCACCATAATCGAAGGATTCTTCGCAGTGTGCAAGAGCGTGGGATATTGGAGAAGCGTCGGTGTTTTCGATCCTGTAGTTGATCGATTTTCTCTGGAATCTTTCGGGATAAATGGTTCTACACGGGAAATTATTATTCTCCTCTTCTTTTTCTTTCTTTATTTATTTATTTGGGGGTGCTGATTTATATACGCTGGGCGTAATACAGTCAGGGATGAAAATAAGTGGACACGTAGTAGAAATATGTGTCAATAAAGTTTCGTTAGATGCGGCTTGCTTTCCCCAAAAATGTAAATATTAATTTTTCCTGTTTATTAAATGATCTATGTACTATAATGAATAAATAAATATATAATAAATAAAATTTAAGTGTATAACACCAGCACTAGATCGATTAAACTTTGTTCATATCTACTTCCATTACTTGCTCACTTATTTTCATCATCGACTGGAAACAGGGCTGCCGATGATGAGGATCGCCGATAGTTTTCTCTTTAGTTTTAAGGTCAGCAAATGATGACGGGCTGATGGTCACGTGCAGTCTTTGTGAGGCACGTGGACTTAGGCCAAAAAGGATGTGCATGTGTGTGTGTGTGTGTGTGTGCGTGTGCGCGCGCGCTTGTAGCGAATGGCTGCGCGAAGACACAAGGGTCTTAGCCAGCGAATGTAACCGAACGGAACAGCCTTTTACCTAGCAATAACATAATAGCTCAGCCTCCCGTAATAGTCACCCGCTCTATCATCCCTACAGATACGTATATGTGATCATCATTTAGTGGATCGATGAAAATCGAGAAATATGAAACACAAGCGAAGAAAGTGCATGACGCATCGAGCATCGAGAACAGATTCAGACTACAAGCTAGTTCATTTTATTCATACTGATATTCCTTGAAATAAGAGTTTTAGTTTCGAAAGAATTTGAAATCCGTTTTCATTGCGTTGCGAATATTTGAAATAATTGACCGATAGCGTAGTATAATAGCTAATAATTGAGAAGATTTTTGGAAGAGATCCATACAGGACAAAATGATAAACTAAATAAATTATATTGAAAGCTCTAGTTTTTATTGGGATTTGCTGTGCTGTTTGTCATTGGTTGCTCTTTACTCCGCGTAATTCGATTTAAAAATGGAAACGATCGCAGACGAATCAATGGCAGCAAAATTTATCAGAATGCAATAGTAGAGGAAAATAGGATCGAATGGTTGCCTATAGTTTTAGCTCTATTCCATTATTTCAAACTATATGAAACAAGCATTTTTTTGTGAATACGATCGCCTGCGTTATAATCATCAGAATAATATAAATCTCATTTGCATGAAGTCAAACGGCACAATTGCGCCGTTATTTTTCTAACATTCTCTCGGGTTTCACATTTATTGTATTCTATGCCGTTGCAACTTAAATCTGCAATCTTTAAAATTTCTTATTAGATTAATGTCTCCAGCATTCTTCATTACTTAGGTTATCATTATTTATTACACTTCGTGCATCTCTTAAAGAAGACATTGCCTGTACTTTAATCATCGAAGTAACAGAAATTCTATTTGCATATAATCAAATATCGCGATCGTGCTTTTCCAACATCGTTTCAGATTTCATATCTTCGCAATTTAAATTTACCATCTTCAAGATACCCTGTTCAATCATTATCTGTACTATACTCTCTTCTATTATTATTATTTATTGTATTTTTTGCATTTATCAAACGAAAGAGGAAGAGGAAGAAAAAGCTCAAGCCTTGAAAACTTCATCATCCATCTTTTCTTTCAGCTCGTCTAAGACAATTATTTTCTTGTTGGATTACGAACTAATTGATTTTTGTTTCCCCCTGGCAAACTCTTCGTAGCTCCATAATTAGCAGAACTTTTCCGAAAAATCGATAGACGAACTTCTGAAATGATTGTCGATGGTACATATTACGGCGCCTAATAATTTTCGACGATAGATCGATGCGTTATTATCCGAGAATCGTATTCTCTTTGTCCTTAGCATCAAGTTTGGACACGGAACGAGCAACCTGTCAAGCTTGAACACTCTGTAGGACAAGTTTGAACAACTTTCGATATACAACGATAAACAACTTTGAATATAATAGCACTAGTTCGAATCAGTCAAGACGCAAAAGGTAGATCCTGTAGATGGAAACGCAATTCTCATTCAATACTCCTAGCTCGGCTTTTTGAATAATAATTATTTTAAATAATTCTTGGCGCGAATCCATTGTGTTATTTTGAATGTTCATAGGTAGAGTTTCTAGTAGTTGATATCAAATTCCATTGTGTACTTGGCAGAATTGCAAAGGGATTGTATCATATCATCGTATCATGTATATGATAAACTTCTCTCAAACAATAAAATATTTAACTTCGATAATTGTCGCTACTAAAAATCGATATATGAATTTACAATCTCCTCTTTTGTTCCTGAAATTCTCTACTATGCAGATCGTGATAATTCAAATTCAAACTTCTCTGAGAGATGAGTGGTGAGTGGTCTGTAGTCATGGATTAATGATCGATAATGAAGTATGGTTTCAATTTCCTAGAAATAAAGGCAATGTCAGCTGTAGAAATTACAATATATACGTATATTTTAGAATCCATTACAATGGAAATGAAATTTAATGACCGAAACCATTTAACATTAGTTAAATGTCCTTCCATTCTTTCACGCTCGAAACTGATCGAAGTACGTTTTGTTCTCTCAATTCACTATGTGCATGCTCTAGTAGCTCATCGAAATATCGGCACTTGACCATGGTTCTATTGCACGGTCACTAAAATGTTAAATGAAATATTAGATAGGTATTTCACTTATCTTCGTCCATCGAAAATATCAATTTACCAAAATATATCAAAATATCAATATTGCCCTTTATGTCAAATTTCCTTTATGGACAAGGTAATACATTAGAATATTAAAAATAGATCTGCTACATGATTCCGATGTATCGATGCTTTAATTCAATAAAATTTCAATCGGATCTCTTGTACCGATCTCTTCTATTAGAGATTGTTTAAAAAAATTTTAAATAAAAGTCCCCACAATTTTTAGTCGACAATGTTTTAATTGTCATTTAAAATATATAACATTCTATAATTCCATAGAAACATTATAAATCTTGCATGAGATTCAAAAGAAATTCTTACTTCAAAAATAATTGTGAAGAAAGATATGAATAGTAGTGAATACTTTTATCGAAATGATTTATGAAACGAAATATTGTAGCTGGGAAAGGAAATTGATACATAGTTGTTAAGATTTGATCTCTTCCTTTAAGATATATTTTAAGAATTATAATGCAAAATGTGAGAAAGGCCTGTAATATATTTCCAGGCGATATCTTGGATTTTGACCATGGGAATCTGCTGCATAAGGTATAAAGAAAGCATGCACAGCACATGCCTTTGATATGAAAAATCGTCCCACTCTTTCACACTTTCTGTTTGATATCTGACGTTCCCGCAAGTCTGTAACATGTCAGATGCCACAGACAAACCAGAAGAACTGTTAAGCTTCGTTCCAGTTTATTCATAAATAATTGAACGGAGAAGCACCGTGTCAGAGAAGCGTACGTATTTCAAAATGATAAAATGATGTATTTTTATCACGAACTTAGTCTACTTTCCAGATATTAATAATTCAATTTTATTCTTCCTTACTTTCCAATCTTTCCTTTCTCAAATTTTGTTCATAATACAATGAAAACTAAAAATATTCGTGCAGTTGGTTTATCATAGATACAGAAAGAGAAATACTTTTCGTATTATTAATTATATTCAAATATATGTAACTATATATTATACACAGACATTTGTGATAATAAATAAACAAAAGGTAATCTGCAAATGTAGTATAATGTCAAAAGAATAACTTAAAGAATGTTAGAGAAAATCTACGAAAATATAGAAGCGAGTTCGTTAAAAGTTTAATATTATTCGTACCCAGTAGATTGCAGGTTGTAATTTGTCAAAACAGGAAACTCACGAGATATTAACTCTGACATTAGTAGATAAGTTAGAATAAAAAGCACAATAGTTTAACAGAATGTTAGCATTATGCAAATCTTATCTCGTTATAAGTTATCAAACGATTTCATCAATATTCTTGTGTATATTCATTACTATAAATATATGTCGGAGATGAAAGGAAAGCCGAAGCCTTTCCTTGGAAATTTTGGGAACATCCTCTAGTACTTTAGCCTAGATTTTATTATAGCTGTAATTGTTTAAAATTTGTGATAGCGAGATTGGGTTCGAGGTGACAATTGGTCGCCGAACGTAGCCATGATCACGAGATAAACGTTTTGCCTAACGGAGGTCTGGAGTGGTTGTACGGGTTTTCCGAGAAGTGTGATTGTGGCGGCATGCGGCCTCTTGAGCGGGCCTAGTCACGTGTGAGGTTACCTCGGAGGTGCTGAGACAATGGGACATACATTGTATCAATAACCAAACTCCAGGCAGAAACTGCCTAGCAACGGCGTTCGGAACTTCTCGATGCTTCTAACGAGTGCGTATCGAATTGCAGACGCGGCTGGCATTTGTGCGATTGCCTTGGAGAGTGACACATCGAGCATTTCTCGTCAATCGTATTTTGCGCCTAAGATTATTTTTTACGCTTAGTAAAGAGTTATCTCGTTGGCCGTGAATTCGTTTGAACCCAACAAAAACATTGTTAATAGCGTACATTAAATTCACTATTCGTAAATCATATTATTCATTAACTTCATTGTTCATCAAATTTATTATTCATTAGACTTAATTATTTGTTAAGCTTAGTGATAGTCTTGTATATACGTGTACATATAATCTCGGCTTTGTGAAACGATGGCTAGTCCACGCGAAGAGTTGTCACGCGCCCAAAATTCCGATCTTAACCCGACATATATAATATGCACTCATAATATATAATATACAGTTAACTATATATGCATATATAATGCATATTAAATATATGCATATAATTGATAATATAGCAAATATTTCCTTTCTTATTTCTACATTCTAACTGTATTTTTTCTATCACGTTACACATTCCACTTCCTTTTCACTTCTTAACATCATTACATCTTAAACGTCAATATTACCTACAATTTTATTATACTTCAATCACTTTTAACATTTTTAGCGCTAGATAGACGTACATAACACTTTTAAATTGTAAAGAGAAAAAATTTACAATTGCACATATTTTCTTCTAAAAATAGAAAAAATAAAAAATATTCCTCCGTTCTCGTATTTCTATCTCGTTCATATTAAAAGATGCCATTAGCACGATTTAAACAAGAAGCTTCAACATGTATGGCATTTCAAAAGTGGAAGAAAGTGGGGGGATAACACTCCTTTTTTAATATGTTTCGTCGATTCGAACCGACAATTTGATTGCTCGCTTCGCGCTTCTAGATTGAATGGATCGAATTGGAGCCTCTACTTCGTAATTCTGACCTTTTTAATGCTGCTGGCTTATCGTTTTCAACGATTAAAACGGGTCCAATATATTGTTAGAAGAAACTTATTGTATTTACTGTGCATACCATACCTCTTGATCAGAAGTTGTACTTTTACTATTAAAATGATCATGATAATCAGGACTTCCTGTTTTTAGAACTAAGTGCGTATATTTTTTAAATGTTCCATTTTCTTCATGTAAATGCGGAGCGTATAATATAATACGTAAAGGCATATTCTCGTCGTTTGGACTTTGTGGCTCAGTATTCTTACTTACTGTTAAATAACGTGAGAAATAAAGATTTGTTAAAAGAAAAAATGATATGTTTTATATATCTTATGTACTATATAAGTTATATATATTTTAATATAAGCAAATAAAAAGCGAATTCAATATTGAAAATTAAAAATATAATATTGAAAATTCAATATCAATTATGATGATATTTGATATTTAATACCTTCTTGTTCTTTCATTTTCACATCTTCCAAACTAATATTTGATTCAATTTGAAGGTCTTCGTGATTTCTTGTTAAATCAGTATTTGAATCGTTACTCGTGGAAAAGTTGTTATTACCATTTACGTGCTTATTGGAAAAGATGCAATCTTGCTCTTCACTGTATACTTCGGTCGTCGCGAAGTTTGATATTATAGTCGGTATCTGAGTTTGTTCTTGTTCCAATGGTATTTCAGAAGTTATTTCAATATTCTTATCGGTAAAAAGAATGTTGTCTCGTACATTGTCATCGTTTTTCATATTTTCTGTAGTCCGTACCGTTGACGACTCAGTTGTGATATCATAAACCGTACTTCCATTATTGCTTGGATTAAAAGGAACGACGGTACTGGTATTTTTATTATCTTCAATTTCTTTTAATTCCTCTGAGGATATATTGCTAGTCTTTAAATCGGTAAATACTCTTTCTGTACGCGTATCAAGATTTTTATCTATCTTTATTTCATCTGAATTGATAGCTTTTAAAAGGTATTCCTCGTATTCCACTGAATCGCGTGCTATCGTTGATTGTTCCTATTTAGCAAACAAATAATTTTTTTATATATATTTAATTTAAAGATTAAAGATTAAACAAAAAAAATCCCGATATTATTATTGGAAAATTTATCGAATTCTGCTTACATGGCAAGGACCACACGGATCATCGTTGTACGTGGAAAGAATGGCCGCTTTAACGTAAGGGAAGTATAGTATACTCCAGGGTACTATGATCTGATAAGTTACTTTACCGCAGCTGTAATAACATTTTATTGAAATTATTGACATTTAATTCATATTTTAATAAAATTGTAAAAGCAAGATGAATTTTTCAAGTAGTTATTTTTTTAAACATATTTCTATCTTAGTAAAAGCTAATTTAATTTTGTATTTCAACAAATATTTTTTTCTTCCGTAAGATTATGAGGTGAATTAATATTAAAGAAATCGTGTTCTACCTAACAAAATTTCTACGATTGTAAATTGATCGTATTAAATGCTCACCGATCGATAATGATTACTTCGTCTTTCGATGCATGAAAACTTTTCCAGATACCCAACTCGGAAGTGTCTTGAAGAAAAATTATGTCCTTTTTCTTGTTCTCAACGTCAGCGAACAACGATTCTTCTAAGTCGAAGAAGTACTCGGACTCCTGTATATTTTTAGATATTTCCCTCCACGCTTTTATCTCTATATTGTTCTCCGTGCTGTCTTCCGGCAAATCTGACGGCGGCGTCACCATGAAGAACAAGATATTCGAAAAACCGGACTTGTCTAATCGCTTCTTCAATAATCCCAACCTTGTACCAAATGATTTTTACAAGTGTCACTTCAACGAACTTTACATTTAACTCGTGTCTCTTAAAAATTTCAGAATCAGATTTGAAACTAAATTGAACTAAGTCTGCGTAAAGTACAATTTATTAGAAGTTATTAAATGAAGAATTAAACAAATCAAAAATAGTAAGATTTAAAACGTGAATAAACGAACGTGAAGTTTCATGTGAGTACGAATACAAATTATTGACCATTAGACGCATCTAATCTATAATAATAAGCGTTACTAAAACTATCGACAGAACATACTGATCATTCCATCAACATCTTACATGATTGCTTGCCTGTAGCTGTAGTACCAAGAGGGATCCAAAAATGCGAACACGTTCACGTGTCCCAACTGTTCCTTCCGGAGATTCGTGGCACGACATTGCTCGATTTGTCCTCGATTCTCTCGTGGTTCCTTCGATTGGCGGAAATGACGCGGGATATCCAACAACCGGAGGACTCTATCCTTCTCGTAAGCTCCGCAACTTCCGACTATCATCGTCATCATCATCATCATTACAGTGATCACAATCGAGATCGACATAATTATTCGTTCACTTTCTTCCACAGAACCGTGTCCAGGAATCTTTGACGAGCCAGAAATCGTCGGAGAAGATCGTTTCATCGACTACCAAAAATAGAACGAGATGTATTCATGCAGAAGTGAAATGTCGATAATTATGTCGTAACACTTGGAAATCCGTGTAAACAACGCAAAATTGGTAACCGGGGGGGGAGTTAGTTTCGCTTGTCTTTAGAGGATGCTCGTTATCTGAGGCGCGATAAAATAATGGAAAATGTGACAATGAAGCCGCGAAAACACCGAGTACTTTAAATCATTGTACGATCGTTGCCGGTCGATGTGCGCGCGTGGCTTCTCGCGATATATCCCAGCCAGAAAAATCAATTTACGTCGCATTGATGCGATATGTATGCGGGTCACACGGAAACTGTAAGCCTTTTTCTGACCTCACATGCTGCTGCCGCGGTCCACCGTTCAACATTTCTCCTACACGTGACATAAACATGACACCCTTCCTCGAACGCTATCATAGACACGTTAAGACCGAACTGTGTAACATACGTCGCTTAGAAAATTTTACGCAACATATTCATAGTGTACCTTATCTGTTGCGAGAAATTATTCATCTTTCTCGAATCTTTTTAACATCCTCCAGATTTTTCGAGTTACATTGAGCGACTCTGTCTTCGTTAGAATGTTATCTATTGAAGCGTGAGAAGAAGATCAACGTTAAATAGATATAGTTTAGATGCTTAGAAGAATTATAAAGCGACATTATGATCGTCGTTTATTGGAACGTAAAGATGTTGTACTTTTGACCTTATCGCTAAAGGTAAGTTAAAGCAAATGATTCTGTATCAGAATAATTAACGCTCGTTTTATTGTACATTGTTGCAATTTTATGCATCTCAAATTTAAAGTATCGAAATAATAACTGCACCAGTTCTGATAATGTACATAAAACGAATTTTCTAATATTCTATGGTAGCCCTGCCACTTCAGCTTGCTTGGTAACCTACTTGCGTTATATGTTACATATGTTACATTACGTAATGTTACATGTTAAATGTTACATAATTTGATTGTAAAATATGCATCGCGTGGAATAATACGAATCGATTCAAATAAGATTGCCTGAAAATCGTGCAGAATCGCACGTGATAATATTCGCGGCGCTCTTTTAACGCGATCATGATCTATTTGTTATTTTTGCCACTGTTTGTTCTAATTTACAGCGTTGATTGACATGTAAGGCAGTCCGATTGGATTTGTTAATAAATCGGGCATCCGTCAAGATCACTCGATGAATATGAACACGTGTGCACGGTACAAGTTGAACAGAGAGTCCCTTGTTCTCAACTTTTCAAAGCTCGGACACGATTTAGATGCTCGTTTACAACTAGTAGCAGTTCAGCTTAAAGTATCGACAGTTGATCTTTCGATCTTTTCATTGTGTTCTCGAACATTGCGTTCTCTTAGTAAATCTAGTTAACGATAAAAACAAATCGGTAATTATAATCGATTACTTGTATTACATATATTTGTTATAATTTGATAAATTGTTGTTCTGAGAAATCGAAATACTCTCGCTGTTCCAAATTTATAGCATCAATATTTGGTAAATTAAAAAAGAAGCATACATAGATATTAATTACAATAGTATGATATGTGCAAGCGTCGAAAGAAGAAATTCTGTAAAAAAATTACGAGTAAATTCAAAGCGCTGTATTGATTTTGTCGGCGTAAAAGAATTTAATATTTTTGAAACCCGCGAGATATGTCTTGAAAGATAAATGTTACAAACTTTATGTGAATGTTATTTGCTAACATGATCAGTCCAATCGTGAAAATATGCACGTTAATTTGGTTGTCATTGTGTTTGCTAACTACGATCGCATTTTTCGATGAGATTAGCCGACTCGACATAGGATTGCAGAATTTTAGAGTGTCTGAAAGAAATGAGTTTAATTTCAAAGATAAGAGAAGCACAGATCGGTACGAATTAAATACCAGCTTGAAAAACCAGCTACAGAAACCGTTCAGAGAGAAAGCTGACGCTTTGTCGCGCCTTTTAAAAGCTAACATCGATCGTTTGAGGAACGAGACCGATCAGGTAATGGGAAATTTTACAAATAAACAATGTACATATAAATAATAATGTACTTATTGAAGTTCATAAAGTTTTCTTTGAATTCAAAATCCTAAATAAACATTTGCAAATTTAGGATTGTAATTAAGATTGAATAAAGTTCAATAAATATTAATTAGCGTTAATGAACAATATCTGTTAAATAAAATTCAGAGAATTTAATAAATTTTAAATAGCGCTATTAACGTTAAACTTCTTTCGCAGCGACGAGCAATGATTTTAATTTAACGTAAGATTTTTACCAGGTGGAACTGGTGTTTCTCGTTGACGCTTCAGGATCTGTTGGCTTGAAAAATTTTCACAGCGAATTAAATTTTGTAAAACATCTTTTGGCCGACTTTTCTGTGGAGCCTTCTACGACTACAGTCGCGATCGTAACGTTTGGTGGAAGAAGACACATCAGACGTAACGTAGATCAAATATCTCATACTAGTGACAATAATAACAAGTGTTACTTATTGAATAAGCAATTAAATAATATTAATTACACTGGTGGTGGAACGTACACGCGAGGCGCGCTTTTGGAAGCTCTTGTAAGCTGCCCACTTTCATTTTTTACTAACACTTATCTTACATTCATTCGCTATGAAATAGTTTTAGATATCAGTTTTCGAGTTTACATTATATCTTTTAATAAACTGCAATTTATAACTTTTTATTGTTATAAACTAGATAAAAGATATGATGTTAGAAATTGTTCGCAGATATAAACAGAAACTAAATTCAAGATGATATTAAATTTATAAGATCCAAAAATGTTTTGAAATGTTTAATACAATTTGCTAGAGAATACTCGAGAAGGGTAGAGTGAATGCAAAGAAGGCAGTGTTTCTTATAACCGATGGATTTAGCAATGGGGGCGATCCACGACCTGCGGCGAACCTTCTGAAAACTGCAGGTGCAACGGTATTCACATTCGGAATAAGAACAGGAAACGTTGACGAACTGCACGACATAGCCAGCTCTCCTGGAGACACGTACAGCTATTTCCTCGATAGTTTCGTGGAATTCGAGGCTCTAGTACGACGAGCTTTGCATCGCGGTAAGTATGAAATTTAAACAAATTTGAACAAAAGTTTGAAAAATGAAGTTTTTATCCAAATATTTAATGAATGAATTGATATTTGGTAAAATATTTATCGGAATGTTTGATACATTGATCTTTAAGAAAATCTTAAAGATAATTTGCAATCTGTCGTATACAATAAACAAACAAAGAAACAATGAACTCGATAAGACACGATTGTTTATTTATGCAAATGAACGTAAAGTACTTTATCTAATGTGAGCTCGCCCCGTTTCCGCTGTTACAGATTTGAAAGCAGGCAAATACGTACCAGTGACGTATCCAGATAATTGTAATCTCTTATGCAGAAATATCAGCGAAGTCGGAAACGAACGAAATTGCTGCGATAATTTCGCAACCTGCGCCTGCGGCACTGTGACCGGACATTACGCTTGCATTTGCCCCGCGGGATATTTTGGCTCTGGTTTTCAGGGTTCTTGTCACCGTAAGTTTATCGATAATAGAAATTTCTCTATATTTATGCGATATCTTTTCCTCGATGAAGACAATCTCAATTTTCATTACGTTATATTATCTATAATTGCTGTATCATCACAGAACTAGTGAATCAATGATATTGAAATAATAGTTTTCCACGATATACATACGTATAACATTAATGATTACTCTGATATTCTGAAATAAAAATTAGATAAATAAATAAATTCGAATTGTAGGTATATTACTATATAATATATCTCTAAATTATAGAATATAAA